>NW_010181094.1:22887-31104 GCF_000695765.1 Mesitornis unicolor
AGCAACGTGGTACTTTTTCTGTGGATAAATGATAGGCCAGCAGCATAAACGAGGCAAAACAAATAGGCAAGATGACAGGACAGCAGGATCTTACACCAGTCTTAATTAAAGGAGATCTGCAAAGGAAAAAAAATGACTGTCTTGTGTTTATTGTTGGTATCTGAATTTCTCATTAAAGTCTCTTTATTTTGCTATGATGACAAACGATAATGAAGCAAAAACCATTATGAGAACACCTTTGTTTAGCAAGAGACTGTTAATTAATAAGCAAACACTTTTTGACCTGACTCAGAATTTCACTTGGAAGTTCTTAGGTTGGCTGAATTGCTTTGAAATTTCACCCTAATCCTTTCCCATCTGTTTTGGTACCAGTACCTTTTGAGTATGGACTAGAGGCAGGTAACCAATAAATTTCTTCAAACACTAAGGTTGTCCAGGCCAAACAACAATTTAAGGATGATCTGGCAGATTCACTGGTACTCCATCTCCCCTTGTCTGTCACTAGGACCTCTGACAGCAGCCTTAAACTAGAGTGGAAGACTGATACCAGATTGTCATATAGCCACAACTGTGGCAAAAGATATCGGGACGTGCACTGCACTAGCACCCAAAGGCCTTGTTAGCACCATACATTCATCACCTCGTAGTAAATCCACATGTGAATTCCATATTCTCCTGCAAATGCAGCTTCTGTAGGATCCTACCCCACAGAACTTAGGGGAAAAGATGTCTGGGCCCCAGGGAACTGAAGCAAACTGAACTATCAGATGTTTAGTCTGTGTTCTTATTGCAAAGTGGATGGCTTAAGAGCCTGAGTTAAAGTAGAATTTAGGTTTCCAAGTCCTCCTCCAGTTCCAAAGAGTCAAAGCTGAAAGCACTACCAAAATTATGAGACAAGATTTTGTGTTCAGGTGTGAAGGGCAGGAGAAATTGAGAAGTTAAACATGAGTTACCACTAAGGCTTCCTTTACAACATACAAGTGAAAGAGTCAGCTGAAGAAGGGAAAGTTTCATAGAATCACAGAATCATTAAGGTTTAAATGACCACTAAGATCATCAAGTCCAACTGTTAACCCAACACCACCATGCTCACTAAAAAATATCCTCAAGTCTCACATCCATGTGCTTTTTGAACACCTCCAGGGATGGTGACTCAACCACTTCCCTGGGCACCCTGTTCCAATTCTTTCAGTAAAGAGTTACTAATATCCAATCTAAACTTCCACTGGTGCAACTTGAGGCCATTTCCTCTCATCCTATCACTTGTTACCTGGAAGAAGAGACCAACACCCACCTCACTACAACTTCCTTTCAAATGGTTGTAGTGGGCGATAAGGTCTCCTCTCAGCCTCCTCTTCTACAAACTAAACAATATCAGTTCCGTCAGCCACTTCTCACAAGACTTGTGCTCCAGACCCTTCACCAGCTTCATTGCCCTTCTCTGGGCATGTCCCAGTGCCTCAATGTCCTTTTTGTAGTGAGGGGCCAAAAACTGCAAACAGTATTTAAGATGCAGCTTCACCAGTGCCAAGTACAGGGGAAGGATCACTTCCCTGCTCCTGCTGGCCACACTATTTCTGATACAGGCCAAGATGCCATTGGCCTTGGCCACCTGGGCACAGTGCTGGCTCATGTTCAGTCGGCTGTCAACAAGGAACCCCAGGTCCTTTTCTGCCTGGCAGCTCCAGCCACTCATCTCCAAACCTGTAGCACTGCATGGAGTTCTTGTGACCCAAGTGCAGGACCTGGCACTTGGCCTTGTTGAACCTCATACAGTCAACCCTGGCCCATCAATCCAGCCTATCCAGGTCCCTCTGCAGAGCCTTCCGATCCTTGAGTAGATCAGCACTCCTGCCCAGTTTGGTGTCACCTGCAAACTTACTGAGGGAGCACTCAATCCCTCATCCAGATCATTGATAAACATATTAAACAAGACTGGACCCAAAACCGAGCCCTGGGGAACACCACTTGTGACTGGTTACAACTGGATTTAGCTCCATTCACCACAACTCTCTGTGCTCAGCCATCCAGACAGTTTTTTCCCAGTGGAGAGTAAACCTGTCCAAGCCATGCCCAGCCAGCTTCTCTAGGAGGCGGTGTCAAAGGCTTTAGTAAAGTCCAGGTAGACACAATCCACAGCCTTTTCCTTATCCACTAGGCAGGTCACCTGGTCATAGAAGGAGATCAGGTTGGCCAAGCAGGACCTGCTTTTTTTCACCTATCTTCACATTTAAATCTCGAGAAGATTCATCCACCTATCATTATTATCTTCTGTCTTCTTCTTCTCTACTTTCAGTTTTCTAAAATGACTCAGATGTGAAGAAATGGCTCAGATAAAATCTAGACCCATATGACATGAAAAGCCCTTTTGGGCATGCAGAAAGAACATTTTAAAAAGTGAAGTTTTCTTTTGCTTTCTTTTTCTTTTTAAATCTATTCTGAGGAGGAAAAGCATTCTTTGGGAACACTGGCTTTACAGAAATACATTTACACAACTGCTCTGAGGAAACATGATGCACAGAACATTTTCGAGACACAGGCAGATTTACAATAGATTCAGTTACAAAACACACAGGGATAAGAGATAAGAAGTTTGCGCAAAGAATCCTCTATTTTCTCAATCTATTCTGCTCTGCTAACTGACAATGAAAGAGATGGAATAGCAAATATGATCCTGGACTATAGGACAGTCAGTGAAAAATCATGTATGTGATAAGTTAAAACAGAATATTGTTTCGCAAGTTTGACCTTGACTATAACAGCAGCTGTATGGTAATTAAAAGTACCTGTAATAATTCTGAACGCTATCGAGGTGTGGAATGTTGAATGAATCTATAAGAGAGAGAAAAAGGAAATCAGCACTTTCAAATCAATTTGATCACTGGCCTCTGTGTTTTAGTTTCTAATTCTAAGATAAAGCAGTCTCAGCAGGCACTGAAGAGCTATTTTTTTAAATGCATAATTGAGAAGCAGACTGTCTAACTGTGCACAGAAGATATTATATACTTGATGCAGTCGACTAGGGGGAATAGTTTTCTCATTTAAGTTTCAATTCAAAGATAAAGTTGTGGGAACGTAAATTGTCATTTGCTGCTTAAAAGCTAACCACATGTGTTCACTTTGGCCATCAAGCTTTTCAGAAGCTTTTTGGATTCAGTGCATTCTCTATAAGTAAGACCTAACTCAGTCTGGTAACAGAAGCCCGATAGGGAAATAGGAGCAAAATATCATAGATGGGCTGTATATGACAAAGCATGCACTTTTTCCCTCCCCCCCCAGTGCTAGGCTTTCTAGTTTTGCCCTTCCTGTAACAGCTGGCTTATACAGCCTATGAGGTTGTTAGCTTGTATTTGATTGCTTAGAATGTAGCAACAACTATGATATGTACAAACTTCCACCAGTTCTTTCTGTTCAAAAGAAACCAAACTTCCTTTAATTGCTGAATGTGTGATACTTTTTAACTTAAACCTGTGGGGGTGGTCTATGAAAAGTAAATGGAAACAATTTCTTCAGTAGGGTAAGGTTACAGTTTGCCCTTCCACTAAAAGATGGGGAATATAAACTAATGACCTGGAAACTACCATCTGAAGTTCTACCACTTGCCCGGCAAAAGCAATAAATGGAGACTCTTACTTCCCTGGTACAAGAATTCCAGTAAGTGCTTGCAAACAAAGTGTGCCCTCAGAAGAGCAGACACATGGATAGCAAGCCCTTCCGCTGACTCACAACCACTACTAATACACTGGCAAGGACTAATACTTTACCTCTATATTCTAATTTGCTTAAATCACTTCTGTAATCACAGGGAGAGAGAGGTGTTTCATTTCCTTCTTACCATGATTCCCTTTGATGTCTATCCACTTGGTTTTTTCCATGACCCTTGATCTCTTCAGAATTGACTGATAAGTTTTCCATTCCACTTCTTCCTGCCCAGATCCCAGTTTATCTCTTGCCTTAGCATCTGTCAGGTCACCTGAAAGGTACAAAGGTGAGATATAACCAGAGGCCTATACAGTTCACACAAATACTATAACTAGGCAGGCAAGCAATCCAAGCCTTCCCATGTAAGTGGCTGCAGGTCTCCTGTGTGCAATCTGGATGTTCCTATCATCTGGTCCAACAGGTTACTGCAAGGGTAAATGCTTTCTAATGCAGATGTGGCAGCCTGTTCAAACATCTGTCAGCCGCCTCACTGCAGCACTTTTCCTAATACTGTACCAAAGTAAAGAAAGTTGCTATGCATTCATTATACCCGAAGATACCAGTCACAGAAGCTTTGTTTAATTTCACACCTTCTGAATCCCCTCAAGCTCCAGATAAAGTTCAAACCATTCCCACTTCTGTCCATATGGGAATGCCTCCCTACATTGCTAGTTAAAAGATAATGCTAACTATTTCTGAACTCTAACTTAAAAAGCAAGCAGCAGGTAAGTAACTCTCTGTAGAAACAGAAGTCTAGGTCTAGCATTAAGATTCTAAAGCATTGCATATAGTAATAGCTCAAAGTCTTTTTGATTTGCTTGACAAAACAATCCATTTGAATAGCAATAGCAAGCTATCAGATTAAATGACAAGGCTTCTTTCACCTGACTTGGTATGATACGTTCAAAGGAAAACCAGCAATGAAATTTTACGTTAGTTCACAGGTGAATTTCCTAAAAATAAGCAGGGATTGTTCTGACAGAGGAACTGGCTCTTAATGACTAATCAGAGACATTGCTTACTTTTGTAATTTCAAATAAGAGTGATAGAGAATTGCAACCAGAAGGACAAGAAGGAAGGCAGCTGCGAGCAAGGACTAAGATATAACTACAAGATTGGGAAAACAATAGCTGTATTGTGTAATTGTCTTTGTTACGTATAATACACACTAAATTCACCATCAGCCTCAAAACATGGAAAAAACCTAATTCTCTTGAGTTGAGAAGTTATTATCTTTGCTTCTAGCAGTCTATCTTCAGCTGCAATGCCATTTCCTTTGCTTAAGATACCTTAAGGCTTTAAAGTTCTCTCCTGAGATCCTAGAATTTTGCTTATTTGCTCTTCTTTTGACAGCACATTCAACAGGAAATCGACACTTTTGAATTGCTCACCCACCTGTTGCTAGAACAAGTGCTGGCTGAATTGTACCAATGGTTTCAGAACAGAATTTTTCGAAGTCAGAAGTTCGTTTAGGATCCTGAAATCTACTGATATGAATATCTGACACCTGCAAAAGAGAAAAATGAAACACTGTCCCAAGCAGAGGATTATTGCTGCCCAGGTTGTTCTGCAAAGCCAAGTACATAGGAATGCAACATCAGAGCGGCCATAGTGATTCATATCGGTATAAGGGATACAGGAAGAAACAGAAGTGGATGACTAGGGGAGAACAAAAGCAGAGCAAGCATATGATATTGCATCTTTAACCCCTAAAATCGCATTCACATCAAGAAAATTTCCTTAAATCTAAGGGCATACAATGATATGGGGAAATACTTTGCTATCTACAGTAAGTTTAGATGACTTTAAGTGGCCTGCTGACTTTCAAATTCTATGAGCTTCTGGTACCACACAGTGATCTTGCTGCAGGAGAGAAGCAGTTCTGTGAAGCAAGAACAGGTTAAAGTTACCAAAGACGTGAAGCATACTGATAACTAATTTCATTTCATATCTGGTGTGACATTTCCAGTAGCTGGGTGGAAGAATTTCTAACATTTTACCCATGCATTTTAATGGAGCTGATGAGTGCGCTTAGATCCTATTCCATGTGCTTTCATGAAGGCAAAGATTGCCCAAGAAGTGATGATACTACTTGTACATAACTATAAAAGACGCTGTTCGTTTCTGAACCGAACAGTCACATCTTTCACATCAGAAGAGCTGTATGGGGCAGGATGGGGAGAATAACAAAAGTAAGCTCTTTGGTTTTTCCTCTTAATATTATGGCTGTTCAGATCTGTCTAAAATAAATCTTGGGTGAATGCTTTCAATTCCACTTTCCATTCCACTTTAGTCAATCAATAAATTATCCTCCTCAGTTTAGATAAATGGTATTTGATGCTCAAACAACAGCAAGCGCATGCTCATGGCCATCTGATGGTATCACTAACTCAGAAAGAAAAACATTAGCTTTTCTGTTCAGTTTAATAATCCTGGCTCTTGTAAAGCTTTCTTCTTTTTGAAAAACCCAGAAAAAATATCTTGGAGACAAGCTTCTACTTGACCAGTCATTTGAATACATAGAAAACATTGCCTGAATACAGCTCTTTAATTCTGCTTAGGAAAATTCCTCAATTGTTTATATGGAACTTTTGCCTAGATCAGAATTGGATGCTAAAAACGGTAAACACTTTTAGACAGATCCTTAACTTCATTAATATTGGTACATTCAAGTTAGCTTGAATCAAAGAGCACAGTACCTTGGTAAGCCTGATTTTCTACGAAGATCTTCCCACCTTTTTTCCCTACTATGATACTAGTTTAAGGCTTTTCTTGTAAGTCCTGAGAGTTACAGTGTCCTGGGACTCCTGAGAGCTGAGACTAAGTTTCTGTCATCACTAAAAGTCATGAAATATAAAGACCTTGGGAGTGAAGCCTCTTTTTTTTTTTTTACTGCATCATAAGCAGTAGCTTTCATCAAAATGGGCTGCAAGAGACTTAGGGGTGAGGAGAAATCACCATCCACATTCCTTATCTAGAGAAGATGTGGCTAAGAAGAAGCAGGCATTAACAAGGGAGAATCCAAGGCCTGTAGCAACAGTAGAATGCATCCAGCTGACAGAACAGGAAAAAAACCATCAACTGTAAGCATGCAAATATTGAACTAGAGTGCCTATTAAGCATTGGGAAAAAATGAAGTTCTGCTATAAGAAAGACAAAAGAGACACTAACACAAGATTATAGTACAAAGATTTCAACTTAGTTCAGTTTAAGAAGAGACACTCCAGGGGATGTGGGAAAAAACAAGGCAGGAACCGATCCTCTTGAGTGAAGTGACCTAGGCAAGACCTACAGAGTCAGCAGGGAGCCTGAAGCCTGTTTCCCACAACATCGTGAGGCACAACGCTGGATTTAGTGCTTGATTAATTTCCAAGTTAGGTCGATGATAAAGCAGCTGTTAAAGGGCATATCTGAAAGAGAACACAACTGCTTGAAAGCAAAGCCAAGTCTCAAATTAGCTGTGCTGTGATCTATCCTTGGGAGAACTCCCCTCAGAGTAACACAACCAGAGAGAACATGGCAAGAGAAGCGTGAAGCTGCACATGCTGCCTGTCAGCATAGCTCTGCAGCTGCTATACGCTGCTGTAGTTGACTTTCTTCAAGACAGCAAGTCAAGAAAGGAGGTTTATCTGTATTTATTCAAGCACATCTCTCATCCTGAAGTCTGTTTTGCAGTAAAGATAAGCCTTAAGTCACTTAAAGAAAAATTACTGGAAAAACTGACTTTGAAAATACATAGCAATGGGAGAGAACAAAAGGACTAATAATACATCAGCTTACGCACTAAGTGCACTGCCTGCAGGTAGTACATTTAGGTAAAGTGTCCTTGAGTTTGAGAATAAAAGCAAAAGAGTAAAAGCAGCCTATTTGCTACGAGGAACTGCACAGCAACCTCTGTAACATCTCAGCCACTAATTACCCACAGATATGTAAAAGATGTGAGGTTAGTTATACACTAAGTGCTTCACAAGTGCTTTGAGGGAGCAGAGTCAGAGAAGGAGCCTCAGAAGCACCCAGATGTGACAGTTTACTTCCAAGACTACACCAGGTTAATTTGGATCTTATATTCAACCTGGAAACAAAGCTGTGTACATTTAACCTAAGATACATCACTCTTGTACTGGCCCAGTACCTTCTGTTGCTAAAAATCTGTGTAACTATTTTCTCAGCCACACAACTTTTATAAATTTTGGAAGGTGAAAGGGACAAGCAGAGCCTGCATTTCTCACTGGGATAGAAGGTAATACCATATCAGGTAGTGATGGAATACATATGATAGTGTAATAATTAGGTGAGTTTTGATTACATGCTGCTACCACGAATATCTTTATCTTTTGGGTGGTCCAGCACAGCGGCCAAACACCTGCAACTCAGGCTCGACCGCGAACCTCCGGGACAGGAAGGACAGCACAGAGGGAGGTTCAGCGGGACAAGGTGCCGCAGCTCCCCAGTGAGTGCAGGAGCACGGCGGCTGGGAGCCCCTCGCTCGTCCTCCGCCGGCGGCAGAGCTGCACC
>NW_010181095.1:0-11114 GCF_000695765.1 Mesitornis unicolor
AATATATATAACAGATTTATTATAATTACATAAATATATAACAGAATATATGAAATTGTATAGAAATATTTATATAAGGTTATATATTAAATTAATATAGCAATTATCTTGAGTATATCTATATAAAAACAATTTTATTATGTTCTAAACCTTCCACCACTACAGCTCAGATCACCCAAATTTCCCATTTTTCCTGTCTAAGATTTCTCCTCAAAGGCAGTGCTGGGAAGTTTGGGAAATGCCAGGTGAACCAGACCACGCTAAAAACTAAATCAAATATCAAGGAAACGCTTCCACTTGTCCTCTTTACCTTAGGCCAAAGCCACTGGCATTGCCATTAGCACAAAGCTGGTATTTTCCAAAGAAGGTCAGGCTTTTCTGGACCAGAAGATCTAAAAGCCTCATGGATCAGGCTGCTGAGCTGTTACATCTGCTGACTTGAACTAATACCACATTTCTAATATGCTACGGAGAGGACCTAGGGATGTGTAGTTGGGAAAGAATATTTGGCAAAGTAGTGCAATTCAGCACATTCGGAGGTTTCCAGGGAGATCTGTCCAGTGCAAAGAATAGGAACCTTTTCTGTATCTTGAGGCAATGGCAAGACCTTGAATCACGTGGAAGTTTCCATGTGTTTGTTCCTCCGATGACCATCACGTAAGCCCAGAGCAGAGCCTTGCTGAGGAATCGCTCTCTGTGTAGGTCAGGAGAAGGAAAGGCAACGTGGAGTCTTGCAAGGGACAAAAGCAGATACAGCAATTGCAGTGTATAGCTCATTTTCCTGCCCGTTTCCCTCAAGCAGCAAGGGGTTTTTCCAGATGTAGAGAAAACAGCGATTGCAGATATGTACAAAAGTTTATTTTTTACAAACAGCGACTACTTTGGAATAACAAAATTGCAAAAACATAGAGCAACATTAGAAAACCAGCTCAGGGGTACATTTCCTATCTGGAGCACAACTGAACAGCCTTCTCTCAGTACAAATCCAACCCCTACTTCTCTCACACCCCTCCCCAACCATCTACCAGATGGGATTTCTTCATAAAGCTTTAATGCAGATATGAAGTAGACACTGGTGACACTGCAGTGATTTTGGACAATTACAATTAAATGATCGACCGTATTTTTCAGCCTTAAAAATAAAAAAAGTCAACTCAGATCTGAAACATGACAAAGTTGGATTCTGAGGCAGTTTTTTCCCCTCTGGCAAGTATTGAATGGTGATGTTTATATTCGTGTATTTTGTCACTTGTTCTATTTTCTCAGTAAGGGGAAAAAAAAAAACCTCAGTTACATTTGTACTTGAAGCTACAAAACTGCAAGAAACTTCATAATATATTTGTTCAGGAGTCCAAAATGGTGTTGCTGTTAAAAACCTGACTGTCAATGCACACTGACTTGAGTAATTCATGTACTGGATGTTTAAAAGCGTATGGAGCTTACAAAATATTGATTGGAAATGATTACGTGCGCACGCTTTTCCATCCAGCTACGAGAGCAGGAAGGGTGTAAGCCCGGAATTATTTCGGGTTTTTCTAGGAAGTGAGAAACCTGTGTAACAACTCCAGTTTTACAAACCTGCTCTTTGTGGACAGCCCTCAAACCTCACTTTGCACTCGCTTTTCGCGTTTCAGAAGCGTACCAAAAGCTAATGTTTGGATAGCTTCATTCGAAGCGAGACATTTCCACTTCTCATTTTCAAAACCGCCGGCTCCCGATGAGCCTTTTGTTAAAAAAAATTTTCCAATATTTGAAAACATTTGAGAGAATGAGAGCATCTCAAGCTATTACAGAAAGTCAGTGACGAAAACGACTGTAATACAACAGTACTCGTCAGCTGTAATAAAGCTATGTTAGTCTGGTTCTTCACTAGACCCCAGTTTTCAGGTTACATTATGCCATTAAAAAATTGCTTCTTAGTACATAACTTTCTAAACACTGAAAAAAACTTTACAAAGTATTTTAAATCAACTCAGAATATTGAAAAAAATTACTCAGTGCTCTTCAGCTTAAACCCACGGGTTTTCTGTGACCATTGACCTGTAACACGCAGTCGTTTTTGGTATTAAGTTTTACTCTGAAACTACTGTCCATGCTTTTTACCAGGCATACCAGTGTTGTTGTGGATAGATCACTTTAACAATATAGAGTTCAGTATCTGCAGTATCAATATCTGATATTCCCCATGGCAACCGGGAGGCATTTACAGACGTTTTATAAAGGAACCATTATGGTTTGTTTTCTCAAAAGAATTATCGCCATTTAAGTTTTTAATAAAAAGCATTTTGAACAAACTCAATCTCCTCAAGGGTTTGCAACATTCAAAAATGCCAAGCACTGGGATATGAATTGAAGTAAGATACAAAAAGTGTTCAGAAACACTTTTTTTTTTTTTAAGTCTTAAGAACTGTTTATCACAAAATTCGATTTTAAACGTGGAAGTTCAGACAAGTTGGATATTAAGATCAGAACTGATTCATCGCACTTCTGCCGGTCGATTTGACAATTCCCAGGTGTGTAACCTCACCCATTTCAGCAGACCTCTGCAGTATCACAGTGCGGAAAGGATTAAGACAGAGCGGCAGTCTTTGTTCTCGTCACCTCGCTGTTGTAAATATTCTGTCTGTAATGCCATAACCAGCAAACAAGACAGCAGGGAGCTCATCTTCCAGCATTACAAAAGGAAAAAGCAGGTTAATAAACTAGAAATGGCAGCCTTCGTAAGAAGTTTTCTTCATAGTTTTATAGTTGCTAGCATATATTTAATAGTAACAGGCAGAAAGCCCCAAGGTGTTTATAAACGTACTTGATGGCTGCGCCCAGAAAAGCGGTGGCAGCAAATTCAGTTGAGTGTCATTCATGGCTTGGAAAATCCAATTCAAGGAAATCAAATCGGGTGGGTTTTTTTCTTATTTTGTAAAAGTAGCGTTTGACCAAAAAAAGACAGACAAAAACTCAGCGGAGCTGAGCTCAGTACTTCTCTCCATAGGCATGGAGTCAGTCAAGCGAGTTCACTGCTATTGGTAAAGCTCCAGCTCGCACAGTAAACACCCTTTAACTTCACCTGTGATGCTGTCAAAACAGGCTTCTTTTACCATAACACTGAAAAAGTTATTAACTGTGGTGTCCATCGTCGGAGAAAAGTTCTCAGCTGTATCTGCTGCTTTCGCTGGGGCTTCGATTGTTGGAGTAACTGCGATCGCTTTCGCTGTCAGAGCCGTAAGATCTGCAAAGAAGAGATGAAAATGCTTCAAAATTGTATTTTCAAATTCAAAACTGCACATCCTGGTTTGAGCTAAATAGAGCTAATTTTCTATTTAGTGATTTTACTTTTCAGCTCAGTCTCTTTTAAGTGGCTGAACTTGCTGAAAAGTGGCAGGATGTTTTCCCCAGACAGTGTGTACAGCTACAAGTGATCATCACACAGTCACTGTCTCACCATGGGTGCCGTGTCTGTGCCTACAGGGGGGGTAAGTGGACCCAAAACTGACCAACGAGGTATTCCATCTCACACACATCATACTCGGTATAAAGCTGAGGGATCATGAGGGTCTCAACCCTTCTTCCATCTCGGACCCTTCCATCCATCTCAATCCTACAATGGCTGAGGTCTGAGCAGACCCTGCTGGTTCGTCTGCCTCTGATCCTGATTTGTGTGTTCCTGCATCAGCTCCCACTGCTGCTGGGTCTGTACTAGGACTTTTCCAGTGCCCTGCTCCGCAGAGTCTCTGGGGATGTCACTGTCACTGGGGGGAGGATTCTACATTGGTTTTGTAGATACATTTGCACATATCTATATATATTTAATTATTTTCCTATTTACATTCTTATCCTGTAGTATCAGTATTATTGTTTTATTAAATCTGTTAGTTTTATTTTCCAACCCGTAGTGTCTTTTTCTCTTATTCTCTTTTCTCTTCCCTTCTGGGGAGGGGAGAGGGGTTCACAGAGAGTGTCTGGCCAGGATTTAGTGGCCGGCCCAGCCCTAAACCACGACACTGCATCACATAGAATAATTGTCAAGACAGACACACACGAGAAGACGAAAACATACAAGACGTCTTTTACAGGTTCCTTTTTAATATAACTGAAGTATTCATTAAGGGACACTCAAAATTAAAATAACCATTACTTTTACATGATGAAAAGCCTAACTCCAGTCAAACTGTGTTTGTAACTACAAAATTTCTTGCCTTCTCCAGCTACAAAATAATTGAAAATAACTGGTTTTACAAATACTGCCTGAGAAGTAAATTCTAGCCAATATAATTTGATATTGCAAGCTTTTCCAACTAAGATAATTTCACAAATCCCTGCTTTATATATTGCAGGTTTTTGTTTCAAGAAGGCTCTTCGGAAGTAGCCCCCATCACAACAACAGGAGCCTGTGAGTGTCTGCAGAGTGGAAGCTGTAGATTAAAATGTTTTGACTTATCCAGGAGAATTCCAAGCTCAGCACCTGGCCAAGCACCACGATGCAGTCCAGATGGTTGCAGACAAGCCCCAGGACACATTCAAATTACACAGAATAAACTTTCACTTGAAATTTTCTAGCCTCACGCCTGTAAGGAAAGCTTTCTAGATGAAAGATGAGCACATCCTAATCCACCATTGTTTGTCTGAAGTGTCCCAACATCCTACAACAATGACTTTGTAAGCCTATTTCCACATTCTTTGCTAATCTCTTTCATTTCCCCTCAAACACATGAAGAAAGTTGTCTTGGTATCAGACCTACAGGGGGAAATGGGTGACAGCGAAGTCCATTAGGAACTGGAATAAAGTTGTGAAAAAAATGAGTGTGAAGACAGCAGAGGATGACAATTTACAGTAGTCTTAGAGGTCTGCCTGATCTCTGACGGACTGATTAGGGACATATTAAAAGGTACAAAACAAGCCTTTAATCCATAACAGGCACTTGATTTAAATCTTGAAAGCTAGCTCACTGTAGCTTAAGAAACATTTAAAATTGTTTAAGGAAAATAATCGTGTGCTTATTGAATGTATGCGGACATACATACAATGACCCGGAGCCTTCTCAAATCTCTCATCCTTGTTTCTTCCTCATCCCCAAACCAGGATCGCAGAAATTCTGATCCTCCCTCAAACACTGGCTCCAATTTTAGCTGGTTTGAATTACAGCTTTTAGTAGCAATATAGTTTTTACACTTAGGATAAAACAATTAGCCTCCATGAACCTTTTAAGTATGCGTTTAGCAAATTCACTTGCACAAAGTCATGCTGGCAAAACCACACCTGGATCGTCTATCGTAACTCCTAGATCTTCGATAGCTGTCGCTCCTTTTACTTCTGCTTCGACTTCTGCTGTAGTAACTATCATACGTGTACGACCTGCTTTAGAGGGAAAAGAAAGTCAATGTAAATTTACAACTCGTGGTCTAAAATGCCATTTGTTTTTAACATACGTTGTATTTATATACAGAGGTGAGTGGCTACATAGAAATCACTTCTGAAGGATGTGGCGAACAGAGTAATTCAACATTTATAGAAGTTAAATTCAAGAACAAGTATCTTCAAAACAACTGGAAAAATCTCAAATTTATTAATCTAGAAAAGACTGAGCATTTAAGTTTTGTGTTTTCTCTACAAACTGTAGATGAAGTAAGAATCTTGTTTGCTAATACTTCTGAAGACAAGTAACAAAGTGTAATATAACTCATTTTTAGTTTAACAGTAAAGGGAAGTGTTTACTCATCTCATATTATTCATCTCATATCATCACCTATAACCAATTATTTGGGTATTTTCAGCTTTTTAAAGTGTCTTCTGTCGATCTTGCTCCGATTCAAGTTGCTAAGGTGATATTGTATTGTTAAAGTACCATAGATAAAGGGGTATTCTTATACCGAGATATTTTTATAAGTACATTTATTACAGAGTTTGTAAACAACTCTAATCCATACCTGGATCGACTGTGATGACCATAAGAGCTACTTCTGGATCTACTTCTACTATAGGTTCGACTGACAAGAACAAAAACAGAGATATTTGAAGTTAAACACAAACAAGCGGGGAAGATTTTGCTCAGAATTCCCTACCCATGCTACAAAACACAAAAATTATTTTGCAGTAACAGGAAATTTTGAAATCTGATTGTTTTAACTTGCACATTTCAAACGGAGAATGCAGAGCCAAGCACATTTCCAACGTGCTCAGAGACCGAAGCATGAGACTGCTGTGCCTAATTTACTGGATTTGTAATGAAACCCCAACACTATTTCCATGTAGAGACACTTACCTACGACTCTTGTAGCTGTGGTAAGAACTACTTCGACTTCTTGACCGATCTCTACTATACCGTCCTCTGCTTCGGCTTCTTGTATAGCTTCTTGACCTGCAATCAATGAGCGACTTTGAAAAGCACAAAACAGAATATAAAGAGAAAAGCAGCAGCAAACAGGAAGCAAAAGCATTTTAAATCTTCATCTTTCAAGCTAAATGTTTATTCCATACTTGCTAAATGATACAGTGCTGTTTAAAAAGTGAGTTGGAAAGCAAAAACAAGCCTTAAAGATGTAAGGACTTCCAAGATAACCTGGTAGGCTGTGGGAATAGCAGAAACTTCTTACCTATATGAATACGTCGAACTTCGGGATCGACTTCTGGAGTGACTGTAGGATCTGGACCTTGTCCTGTGTCTGGATTTAGATTCGGATTTACTTCGCGACCTACTGAGACTCCTGGACGGGCTGTTGTCAGCTCTACCTGGGGACTCTTCCTCACTGGAGCTTTCTTGGTTCCTCGGCCTTCGATTCAGCCGCGCTGTCTTTCTGACTTCATCAAACAGAGACCCAGGCCTGACTTTATTTTTAGCTTTTATTTCAATTCTTAAACCTGCTGGTTTAGGCTCTGGCGCTGAAGCGACGTTCTTAACTTCGGTGGCAGTACTAACGGTTCCTGGTTGTAAATTACCAACCCCTTGCAAAGGCTTCCATTTATTATCGATCATATTGCTTTGTGTATTTTCAGTAATTTCACTTTTTAAACCACAGTCTTTAGCGCTGGGCACAGGGACAGAGTTGTTTTCTTGCCTTCCTGTCTCTTTTTCTTCTTTAATACTAATGAAGTCCATTATACTGTTTCCTAGTTTGACAGCATCTTGTTCAGGGGTCTCAACCTGTAAATCTCTGTTGATGCTGGCACTTAAAGCGTGAGGTTTAGCAGCGAGAGTGACAGGAGACAAAACGTCCACATCGACCTTCCCTGGCGAGTTACGATCTGGAGTGCAAATCTCCATGTTGTCATCTGTCTGAATAACATCTTCCAGTCCATTCTGGTTACTTTCTTCAGCTTCTTTCATCTCTTCTTTCATCTCATTCTTGCAAGCGGCCACATTTATTCCTGAGTTTAAAATACCAGTTGAAGTGTTTGTTTCAGTGCTGTCTTTATTAAAGTTACCGCGATTGGGCGAGGCATCGGATGGAGCGTTTTTACCCAAAAGGTTTTCATTCGCACAAGACTTTTCACCATTTTCCATTTTATCTTTGGCTATTTCATCCTTTTCATAAACCTGGTTTTTATCCTTTACGTCCTTGGCAAGCTGCTTTTCTTTTTTATCATCCTTGGTAACCGGCTTTTCATTTATCTCATCATCATCATCTTCACCAAACTCCAGGGGGGGCTGCCAGTGAAACATTTCTTTTCTTTTCTGAACTTTGTGTTTCTTCTCCTTCTTCCCTTTCGTTTTTTCTTTCGCCTTTTTGGAATGGGATTTTTTAAGGGTCTTTTTCGATCCACGCTTGTGTTTTTTTGGCTTTCCCCTGACGTTTGTCAGGCTAGAACCAGAACTCTCAGATTCAGAAGATGACAACTGCTTGCCCGTCCTCCATGCGCAGTCAGAATCCAGAAACCCCTCTGAAGAATTTGATTGGGGTTTTAGCCTTTTGGTAACGCTGAGCTCTGTATCGGATCCCGACGTGGCCTCTCCTTCCTCTTTACCAGAGGAGGGTCTGGAATCTCCCCTGTTATACCTTTCCTCTCCTCTATCAGAATTGGATTCGGAGTCCCATTTACTACCTGAATAAGATCTTTGTTTAGTTTTTGCACCACCTCTGGGTAGCTCAGATTTCTCCTTAGCCGCTTTCTTTCTAGCGTGATCAGAATCCCGCTCGCACTTGGATTTCTCCTCTCTCTCAGAGCTGAAGCTACTTTTGTCCTGTTTTTGCGTATCTCCTTCTAACTGAAAGCGGCTGTCTTTTTCCTGGGCTACTTTTGCTTTGGCAGAGCGCTCGCTGTCAGAAGAGAAGTCTGAAGACGATAAACTGTCGCTCTCTTTCAATCCTTGAGAAGACTCATCGTAGTCTTTGGTACATTTATAAGGGAGGGTGCTCTCCGAGCTGGTTTCTTGCCTCACTTTAAGAGGCCGAGCTTTCTGATCACTTGACGTGGATTTCCTCTTGCTTCTGTGTCTGTCGTCATCGCTAAGGGAATAATAAGACGTCGACCCGCTGTATCCTGACCTGTCACTGCGGTATTTACTCAGCGATGGAGATCTGCCCGAGGAATGAGATTTTGTCCTAGAGCTGGATGGACTTCTGGATCTGGAATAAGACCTTGAGTACGACCTGCTTCGAGAGGACCTGCTCCTCGATCGCGGCGAACTATCCGAGCTTCGGTCGCTACGATATTTGGAGTAACCGCTTCGATCGCTGTCTGAACTCCTTCGTCGCTTACGGTACGAGGAAGAAGCGTCAACCTCTTTGACGGCGACTAAATTGTAGTTAGTTTGCGCGGGTATCAAATGGGTCGTTTTAGCTTTCATCTCCTGAATTCGCTCGTAAGACGGCTTCCACGGTTTCTGCCCAGGTTTCCACCTTGAAGGCGGTGGGCTGTCACTCAGGGGTATAACAGGGAGGCTTTCTGGGACAACGGGCGGTACGACAACTTTCTCAGCGGGGAGTATAACTGCTCTTACGGGCTCAGCAGTCTTGCTCAACTTATTATCATTTAATCGCGTTGAAATATTTCGTGGAGAACTGGAAACTGTCTTTTGATGCCTAGGATTAGAACTTGACCTCGACCTGCTTCGAGAGCGTGAGGATTTAGAGGCTGATCTTGATCGAGAACTTTTCCGGGAGTAAGATCTTGATTTAGACCTAGACCTGGATCTGGACCTGGATCTGTAGTACGATCGTGTCCCTCTGCTGGATGAAGATGATGAGCTCTGGTCTTCCTTATCAGATTTAGACCAGTCTCTTCTGGATGAATGTCTGGAAGACTGTGAAGAAGAACGAGATTTCCTCTGACGATCACAGGATGATTTTGTCCTCCTGAGGAAGGAATGAGAGGATTCGACATCTGATGAGGCCGATGTTTTCTTTCTTTTCGTTTGCTTGTGCTTCTTGAAATGCTTCTGCTTTTTCGATTTCTTTTTATGTTTCACCTTCTTCTTCTCTTTTCTGTGCTTTTTGTGATGGCTAGAATATCTCACAGTACTTAGATCAGAATAACCATTATGTGACCAAGACCTTGACCTCCGGGACACACTTCTTTCATCCCATCTGCTTGTACACGGGTCACTCAACCTAGAAAACAAACAAATGAGCCCCCTAGTAAGTGGAAATTCTTTAAAAACTCCAGATAAACTAAGTCTTTTCCCCACCTCCAATGCAATTAAGTTTAAGAAGAATTAATACATACACACCCTTCACCACCAGGCAACTGCATTGTGACTGAGCTTGTTACACTCATTTTAAATATGGAATTATATCATTACCAAGAGAGCTACTTCTCTGTAAGAAGTGAATCAGCCAACACCAGCAAATTTTGCCTACTGCAGAACCTGTGTAAAGAGATTTAATGTTTCAACTACTCTAGTCCACAGACTACCCTAGACTTTGACCTCTACAACTATAGGATTCTTAAACCAAGTTTAAATGCACATTTTAATACATCATCTTATTTATTATTCGTTTAGCTGGTACGCTGCAATACAGCAATGAACTGAATGCACTCAATGTATAAAAAGAGCTACCAGAAACATTTGTAGCTGTTCAATAATGATTTTATATTCTTTATATTATTTTATATAATGTTCTTTAGTTCTTCTTTTGAGGTTTATCTATCACAATTTAGTAGTGGCTCATATTTAGTATCAAGTCATCAGAAATAGCGGAGAGCTGGCTTCCATCACTCAGTTTGCAATTGCAGAAAGAACAAAGAACTGTTTTAGTTATATATTATAGTGCTGTTATATATGTTATGTTTAGTTATGTTATGTATGTTTTAGTAATCTACCTCTATCTCTACCTCTATCTCTCTCTACCTCTCTCTATCTCTCTCTACCTCTACCTCCCTATCTCTATACATACACACACATATATATATATAGGACTGGTGGATTTGAAGGTCTTATTTGGGATCTAAAGAAGCCAGATAGCCAAGACGGCACCTAAAGGCAACCTGACATGAGTAACTCTGTGGAAAGCAACAGAAAACTGGACAGGTCAATTAATTACTACTTAAATAAGTATACTTCTTAAATAATTATTGCTTCTTAAGTATGGCAGCGTCAGAAACAACTCTTTTCAGCACGTGTTCATCTGGTGTCAAATCAGCAAGGGTTTTAAGAAAGTTTTCAACTACAACTTTTCAGTATTTCAATGGACTGTGTTAACCACAGAGATATTTGAATTTTTCATTCAAACATGGTCATGGTACGTGTACACAATCTATTAAAGCTTGTGTAAAAAACCAAGGCATTTTAAATTCGTGATAAGGATCTTACTTATCGCCTTTACTCCACTTCTCTCCACTTGGCGGTCTGTATGTCCGTAATCTCTGCATTTCCTCTTTCCAGTGAGGAGGGGTCTCACTGCTCTCGTCATCATCAGACTCAGAACACGATCGCGATCGAGGTGGGGTGTGATACCGCTACGAAATCAAAGAAACACATTTACCTTTAGAAGAGACTGGATAATACAGAAAATCTCTTACACATTTTCACAGAATCACAGAATCTCAGGAGTTGGAAGGGACCTTGAAAGAACACCCAGTACAACCCTCCTTCCAGAGCAGGATCACCAGAGCAGGTCACACAGGAACACGGCCAGGTAGGCCTTGAAGGTCTCCCGAGAAGGAGACTCCACAACCTCTC
>NW_010181096.1:0-12093 GCF_000695765.1 Mesitornis unicolor
CCCCTTCCCCCCGCCCTCCGGCACCTGCCTTTTGTTCTAGAGTTCTCTGCTCCTTGTGACAGAACAGGGGTGTTCCAGCCCTGGCCTCTCGCTGCTGAGTCTGGCACCATGCTGTGCCCCGGCTCCTACAGCTCTTGCTGTGTTTGCTCTCCCATTTATTTTAGTGTTGACAAAGTTCCTGCCTTCAGTATAGATGTCTTAGCATGGACCATCAAAAGGTATTTGTAATCTTTTAAACAAGGAAGAAAGCTTTCCTTTACAGGTTGAATATTTAAGATGACTGTAAGCATTGCTTAATTGTAATCTACGTTAAGATGTATGCTCAAATGTGAAGAGTTTTAAATCTTTTCTTCCGCATAGAATAAAACTGACAAGGAGAAGGAAGAGAAATATTCACCTAAAACCTGTAAATTGCGACGTTTGTCAAAACCACCCTTTCACACCAGCACATCACCAGAGACTGGGTCCAAACTTGACAGCACTGAAGCCAAAAATACTGATCAAGCTCCAGTTAAATCAATAGAAATTACTTCTATCATTAATGGACTACAAGGTAGCGTACTTAAACTTTTTCTAATTCTGTAAATGGCCTTTAAACAGTAGTAAATGACGATGTAGAACAACTGATACAACTGTCCACTTGAGTCTGTCTGGCTAATTGTAACATCATCTTCAGAAATAATCCTTGAAGCAAAGCAAAATTCACTCACAGTTTCTGAAAATAGGTATTGTGGATTCAGTGTATGTTAACAGTCTTAAGAATGACATCCTTTGTTTTGCCTTCTCTTATGTTTGTTACACAGCAAAGCATTTTTGCTTCCTATATTATTTTTAAATTCTTAATGTTTTATTTAGGTAACTTTTAGGATCCATGATTTTTTTTTCCACCCTTGAAAACGGAATTAATAAAGCTAGGTTTTCTATCACCACATCTGTTATTCCTGACGTTGTTTTCCCCTTCCATCACATTTACAGTAGCATTATAATAACTAGTTGCTTCTCTTCATCCTTAGTTTAGTGCATGCCTCCAGAAAAAAGAAATCACATATGGTGTGGGTAGTTTGGGTGACCACCAGTTTTGGTGGAAATTGGATTACTTTAATAATCTTTCAGTCTTACTTGAATTTGGATGACATTGGCACTGGGTTCCAAATTTGTAGGTAGAATAACAGTCAACATAATCTAGTAAGCTTCGTTTCCTTAGGAAATGAGAAATAAAAAAGCAATTAGTGGTGATGATAGTGGCACTGTTATTAGTGCTATAATTAATCTGTAAATAACTTCTGATTACAAAAGCACAGTTTAACATACTCTCTCTAATATTTTTGGAAAGCTAAATGTTTTCTGTATTATGTAACTAATTTCCAGAAATGCTTTTAATTGTATGCTATTCTTTTATCATTTAAGTCCGCATAGATTCATGCTGGGAATTTTTTTTTTCCCTTTTACTTGTGGGGTTTTGGTTTTGAGTATGAACGGCTCTATTGTTTTACTGTTTCTTTTTCCTCCAATTTTAAAGCTGCTTACTCAGAACTTCTTCTAGGTTTTGGTTGGTTGTTTTTTTCCTCAAACTGGAATGATTGATACTATTGTATTCCACATTCCTTTGAAGGGTACTGGAAAGTAAATAGGTTGAGAGGAAAACTTGATGGACCAGATTTTTGGTTGTTGGTTGTTTGTTTTTGTGTTTGTTTTTTTTAAAATGTGATGTTCTTGGCTTTCATTTGAAATCACTAATTTTGATACCTCCTATATTATAGTAGTAGTGTAGTCTTGATCCTCTAAGGTATGAGAAAGGCAAGTGAAGAAGTCCATTTTAAGTGGTGCAGTTCTTGGAACTTTAGGCCAAAATGTCTACCATAAATGTTTAATTAGAAAAAAGCAAACAGTGCTGAAAGGGTTGTGTAAAAACTGCTTTTGGATTGAGTATTAGAGTAGAATTCAAGATCCTGCCTATCCTAAAACTAATTAACCAAGAAAAACACCTGAGGCAACATTTCTCAAGGTGTTTTGTCCTGTACATCTCTTCTCTCTGTTAGTCTGCTCTTCTCTCCAGAACTGGATGCAGTACTCCAGGTGAGGTCTCACCAGAGCAGAGCAGAGGGGCAGAATCACCTCCCTCGCCCTGCTGGCCACACTTCTTTTGATGCAGCCCAGGATGCAGTTGGCCTTCTGGGCTGCAAGCGCACATTGCCAGCTTACATTGAACTTCTCATCAACCAACACCCCCCAAGTCCTTCTCCTCGGTGCTCTTGACCCATTCTCCGCCCAGCCTGTATTTGTGCTTGGAATTGCTCTGACCCAGATGGAGAATCTTGCACTTGGCCTTGCATTGTTTGCATGGGCCCACCTCTCCAGCCTGTCAGGATCCCTCTGGATGGATCCCTTCCTTCCAGCTTGTCAACCACACTTCCTGTTGAAAAAAGGAACTGAAAGCAGTTCCTTTTTCCAGATTGGTCATCAGGTTGGTTTGTTAGAGATTATCCAGTGTCTTTGTTCTGTCCTTTTAGACTGTGGATTTTCAATGGAAAATCCTGTCTCTGTTCTGGGCTTTGGAAGAAGGGCAGATAATGGTAGTATTTGTAACCCATAAGAAATATTGAGAGGTTTATGTTAAACACATCTTTCAATTTCTGTTTTGGTTAATTATGCAGAAGTTTTTATTTTATAGATGGATGCATTCTATGCTTTTTCCACCTCTTCAGAAATTCCTGGAGGTGTACTGTAAAATACAGAATTTTACTGGTTCCTAATGTAGCTGTTATACCTTCTAAGAGAACACAAAATTAGTTTTTGAAGTCTTCAGGAGGTACCATTTAAAATACATACTACTAGAGATTCCCGTAACATGTTCGTATCTGTACGGTTTTCTTTAGCTGCTTTTTTTACGAACTCTTTATAACCAGAATCAAGACAAACTTTTCTTTTTTTCTATTTTTTTTTACATTAATTTTTAATTAGCTTCTGAAAGTTCTGATGATAGTGAGCAGGAAGATGACCAAAGTGCCGTGAATGTACATGCTGATGGCAAAGAGGAGTCTCAACATGAAGCTGTAAGTCAAGATAAAAATGAACTCTGTCTAAAAGAAGAACAGAGCATTTTATCCCTCCCAGAAGAAACGAAAGCTCTGACAGATGTGGTAGTGCCCAAGTCAGGATCCAAGTCTCCTGAAAGATTGCGAAAAGAGATGGATGAGTTATCTGAAGAGACTGACTCTGATGGAGAAGATGAAGCCACAAAGAAGAGAAAGGATGTAAAAAAGGAGGTAGTGGATAAAACAGCAAAACCACAGGTAAAACGTGGTAAACGAAGATACTGTGTCACAGAGGAATCTTTAAAGACTGTGTCCCCTAACAGAAAGGATGAGAAGTCCAAAAACAAAGACTCCCGTAGTTTAGAAAACAGCAGTAACAGCTCCTCGGATGAAGATGAGGAGGACAAATCCAAACTGAAAATCACTCCAACTAAGAAGTACAACGGACTAGAGGAGAAAAGGAAGTCTTTACGGACAAGTACTTTCTACCCAGGGTTTTCTGAAGTGGGAGAGAAAAGAATAAAGCTTCTTAATAACTCTGATGAAAGACTTCAGAACACCAGAGCGAAGGATCGAAAAGATGTCTGGTCAAGTATTCAGGGACAGTGGCCGAAGAAAACCCTGAAGGAACTGTTCTCAGACTCTGACACTGAAGCTGCTGCCTCTCCTCCACATGCTGCTCCTGCAGATGCTGCAGCAGAGGAACAGCTTCAGACTCTTGCAGAAGAAGACATTTCTTTGCCTAGTTCTGAACTTGAAAAATCTTTGCCAGCTAGTGTGGATGTTAAACCTGTTGAGGAGAAACCGACTGAAGTGGGTGAAAAGAAAGCTGAATTTCCAAGCAGTGGTAGTAATTCAGTGCTAAATACTCCTCCTACAACTCCTGAATCACCTTCATCTGTGACTGTAACAGAGTCCAGTAGACATCAGTCCAGTGTCACTGTCTCTGAGACGCTGCCACCAAATCAAGAAGAGATACGAAGCATTAAAAGTGAAACAGATAGCACAATAGAGGTGGACAGTGTTGCTGGGGAGCTGCAAGATCTCCAGTCAGAGGGAAATATTTCTCCAACAGGTTTTGATGCCAGCGTCAGCTCCAGTAGCAGTAATCAACCAGAGCCAGAGCATACTGAAAAAGGTAAAAGAAAAGGGTAAACAGAGCTGTCTTCAACCTAACCAGGTCTCGTTGTAGCATTGCTGATATATTTTCATTCTGTATGGTTATACTGCTGGAAGGTTAGTTGTTAGGGGAAGTAGTAGCCTGCTGTCTGTGTGGAAATAGCATAATCATCTAGGGAATGAAATACTATCTGCCAGGAAGTTTCTTGGCCTTTCATTAGGAATTGTGATGGTTTCAATGAGGAATAAAGTAGATAAGAATGAAGTTTATTCCAGACCTGGCAGAAGAAGCCCAAAGCAAACTGTAATTCATTGTGTAAGGAATATTTATTGTGACAAGACGGATACGTTTTGAGTACCTTGCTTACAAGAAGATACTGTTTCTTACGTAACATTTTGATTCTCTGTAAGCTGTTATATGGGTGAAGAAAGTGCCAATTTTTGCATGCTTAGGCAACCATTTAAAACTGGCATTCTATGAAATTAATGTTTTTAAAAAATACAAGTCAAACTGATACAAACATTGACCTTATTAGCGATGTTTCACTTTCAGAGGTGATTTTGCAGATTGAAGTTCTGTCCTGAGACCACTAGAGAACAGGAGATAACAAACCCTGCCAGCACTTGTGCATGTGATGTCAGTTACTGCTTAGCTGTTTGCAAGGCTGGATCCAAAAGCTTTTTTGTGAAAGTCACTGGCTCTTTCTCAGGTCCATCAAAAGTACAGCTATTTTTACTGTGTTAAACTGCCTAAAAGAATATTAATACAAAGGAAAGAAACCATACATGTCTGAATATAATCCTGAGATGACAAAAGTGGTTTCTTAATCTCAACAGATTTCAGTTAATAATTAACTGAATTTTCTCAAAATGCCCTTAAGGTGTGTTGCTTTCTTCATTGTTTGAATTGTTCTTTTGAAAGAATGCAACAAAGTGTGTTTCCTTAAACAAAGAAGGAAATTGGGAAGAGGTGAATATGTAGCCTTCAATAAATATGCCTGTATTGCTTTGTTAGTTATAGGTTTGTAGGTTTTTGTTTGCTTTTTTACATAAGGAAATCATTGCCACATGAGAAAAAGTGTTACACTATTGCACAATATTACTTTTACTTGCATTAGACTTTAACTTCTCTAATTTTGTCATCGTGCTGCTTCTTTCAGAAAGTTTTCTTAATTTAAATGGTTTTGTCACAGGACCAGTTTTTAATCTGAAAGTCAGGAGGTTGTGGAACAATGTTTGAACAGTTCCTAAATTTCACTCTTTTAGCAGGTCTACTAGAATTCTTTTATTTTTTGCTTTTTCTTCTTGTAGTCACGAATAGCAGTAGATTTTTCCTTTGTTTTTTTTTGTTTGCCTTCTTTGTTCTGTGGCCTTGTTTTTTAACATTATCTAAGGTGGGGTTTTTTTAATACTTTCAGTTAATGTAATTACTGATCACAAGTGATAGTTCCATTTTTTTCTCACAGCTTCCAAATGTGACAGGCTTTTTTGATCATTTTTCAGTTCCAATAGTTCTTGATAAGTTTTTCATATAAATGTGTTCTTATTTAATTTCCAGTATTAAAAAAAAAAAATCAGTGTGGTTCAAGAGAAATTCTGATGATGCATACGGGAAAGTTACTTGCAGTCATCTTGCATGTGCACCCTAACCAACAAATTTTGTCTGCCTTCCATCCTCTTTTACCTCCTCTTGCCAGTATAAGTAGAAAGCTGAGACCTATTAAGGGTAAATAGGAACAGTGGCATTGTTTGTTTACAAACTTAAGCTCTGAAGTGTTTTATTTGAGACTTAAAGAAAAACACACAGAAGTGCAAGTATTTATTTAACTTTTTAATTTTTTTAATTCTAGTCTGTACAGGCCAAAAAAGACTTAAAGATGCTCAGGGAGGAGGCAGCTCCTCAAAAAAGCAGAAAAGAAGCCACAAAACATCTGTGAACAACAAAAAGAAGAGTAAAACTAGTAAGTACAGCAGCTCAGTGTGAAATGAAATGTGTGAAAGTACTGTGTCATTTGTTTGAATGGTTGTGGGAGATTAAGTCTGGAAATAAAAAATGTATTAGGACAAAATGTTCTCACCGGGGTATTCTTAATACCATTTAAATGAATAAACTACTCTTCCTGAATGCCAAATTGGTTTTTAAATGTCTTGTGTTATTTTTGGGCCTATTTCTAAGAGGTTCTTAATACTGTGTAATTCAGGAAGACCAGAAGAGCAAGTATTTTACCTTTGGTAGAACTGAGACAGGAAATCTCTGTGGCATGATAGCTGCATGTTTTAGAGGGGACCTAGATGAAATTATACAGCTTTTTTAGTTTTTTTTGTAGTTGTAGAAGCTAATTGGAATAGATGCCACAGTACTCGGGAAGAGAAGCTGAATAAAAGTAGAGGTGTGTTAAAGAGATGTATGCACACATGTTCAGGAGACAGCAAGATTGATTACTGCCTCATCTTACTGTTAATAAAAATACCAGGGAACAGTCAGCTGGAGAGTGAAACCAGGAGGATAGCTGTAAAAAGCACAGCTAAAGCAAGTATAGAAAGCATATGCTATGACTTTTTATTCTTTCTCTTCCTCCCCCTGCTACACCCTTTTCTTTTAACAGCTCTTACTAGAAGTTTGCACTGTCTGGTATTTGCTTTCACCTCACCTGTCCATCATCTTCATTGATTCTCTCTTCACATTCTCTCATCCTTTTTCATTCCATCTCACTAATCTCCTTCTTCCATAATCCCTATTCCTTCCCTCACCCCAGGAATTAAAGTAACAAAACAGACTGAATTTGCAGACCTAATATACCATTTTAAGCCTTGCCATTGTTCCCTTTGATTTGGTGAATATATCAAGTTTTTCTCAACCTGTGTCTTCGTCAGGATGCAAGTACTTCAAAGCCTGAATTGTTTCTTGTACCATGTACATTCCCTTGAGTGTATGTACTCTTTTTGTTAGACTTGAGGCATTGCTGTATGTAATAAAGTCAATAAATTGATAAAATATGGAGTCAGTTGTGAGCAAAAAATGTTTTTTGCAAAATTCAGGCATACTAGGTAAAGCTGCACTTGCAGCAGCTTCCACTCTTGTCTTTGGCAAGCTCTGGAGCCAGCTGAGTTGTTTCATACCACATTTATCTTGGTGTTTGGTTTCTCCAGTGTAGATCACCAGATCATAAAGACAGGAACCAAAAGAGACTTTGAGGGTTCATTTTATCAACATCTAGGGCATGTACAACTGAGGCATAAGTTTCTGTTGATAAATGTTTCTTGAACATGTTCTTAAAAACAACACTAATGGTGGTGCAGCTTTCCCTAGGCATTTTACTCCAGTGCTTTACTAGATTTGTGTTGAATTATTATCTCTTGCCCCTGCTTCCACCCCAGTTCCATTTTTGTAATGCTGAACAGGCTTCATCCTTTCAATCATTACTCATAAATCATGTCTTTTAGACAGATTATTTTGTTACTTTCCTTTGGGTGGTTTGATTAGAAAACTCTTCAGTTCAGCCTGTTACTTTCTAGTTAGTTATTTCAGTGTGAGATGAAGTTCTGTTTTGGCTCAGATCCATGCTAGTCATTTTAGCACAGAAAACTGAAAATAAATAAGGTGACATAAGGCTAAGAAAAAGGCCAATTGTTTAGTCTCATTTCTGCTATGCATGTCCTAGGAGTACAGTGAAAAGCTTATCTGTAACTAGTACCTCTAAAACAGGGTAGAGGTTTGTATATATTGAATGCTCTATTAGAAATTAAGAAAAAGACAAACTGGAGACTGGACAGAAGAATCAGTCTTGCTAACTGTTTCAGAAAAAGTATAGCCCCACTAGCAGAAAAACATGGATCATTTTTGTGCCTGCATTGACACATGGACTGCCTCTTTGCCTTATTTTCTAATTGTAGGCAATTTATTTATGGATATGGTTCTAAAATGACAAGTGTGATGCTGTCAGAGTAGAGTGCACCTTCCCTATATGGACCTTGACCAGTTGGGTTGTATTCAAGAATCTGCTTACAAGAAGTGTGTCCTTCCCTCACCCCCTTACATTCTTGCACACCCAGAGCAGTATACTTCCCAGTATCGGGATGGGTTGTGGAGCCACAGTCTGGTACTTTATCCATCCTCTGGCTCTGTTTGGGTCCCGCAGGTCCACATAACAGCTATGAACCTGCCTGCACAGCATCTAATTGAGCTGTGTTTCCAGTGCAAGGTTTCCCTTTCATAGCATGCCAAAATTAGAGAGGTCCCATTGTATACCTGGTCTGTGGTCCTGTCTTTAGGCACTAGTTATACGGAGCTGTCTTCTATACTAGATGGATGATACAATTTTTAGGGTAAAATTATTTTGGTCAAATAAACTGCTGTTATATGAGAATTGGCACAGAGGTAGCTTCTGATAAACTTTGGTTTGGGCAGGAAGGTTGCTTTGATTTGTAACAGTTTATCTTCTTGTTTCTTCAGCAAACAGCAGCGACAGTGAAGAACTATCTGCTGGTGAAAGTCTGTCCAAGTCTCAATCAGCAAAATCGGTTTCTGCTGGCATGAAATCTCACCAAACCAAATCACCCGCAAGAATACAATCTCCAGGAAAATGTGGGAAAAATGGAGAGAAGGAGTCTGATCTCAAAGAACAGAATAATCGTTTGCCCAAAGTTTACAAATGGAGTTTTCAAATGTGTAAGTAGTTCTCCGAAACATACCTAGTGTGGTCTTGCAGTATAGTATAAGAAAGCTTTTTGGAATTTTGTGTATTTTGGTTTTTTTAACTAAATTATTCCATGCTCAGTTTCCTTAATTTTGTGATAAATCCTGATTTAAAAAAAAAAAAATTAAAAAAATTAAATTGCAGTGCAGGAAACTACCTATATTGCACCCTTCAAGTACAGTTTTTAGATATGGCTCCTGTGCTGACCTGGCGTGAATGTAGTCTACTGTATAGGCTTTTTGTATTGATCTTTTCTTACTATTCTACTTCTCCTTCTCTAGTTACTTTTCAGATGCTTACCTGATTTATTTGTAACTTTTTCTCCCTTCTGTTTGGCCTCAGTGAACCAGGACATGTTTACTATTTCTAGTAATATGAACTTTCAGTGTGTTTGTGTCAGTCAGCTGCGGGTACACATATAGCTAGGGGTGCACCATGTTGAAAGGATCATGCATTTGCCTATTTGAAAAACAGTTCAGTAGCTTATTATTGCCTCTATTAATGCAGCTTCTTAAGTGCCTCTGTGTGTGCATATGCTATTGCAGCGTTATTTGCAGTTGGGAGAAAAGAAAAGCAAGATAAAATATTAGGTGATTGAAACCTTCTTCCTCAGTATAACAATAAGCAAACAATTGAAAATAGTGATTTAAAACCAAAACTTGCCATTTTTAGCCCTTTCTCTTGCAGTGTCTGGGTATTTAATTGTCTGGTCAACAATAAATTGTTGTCCTTAGTACTCACCATGGACATACAGCATTGCATGAGTTGCTTTCTCTTTGCTTTTAAAGGCCAAATTGAAACTGTGTGGTGTGACTGATTTAAATTACTTCTCAAACTAATCCACAGTGTCTCATTCAGTATTCACAGATGACCTGAGAGTGTGTCAAGTTTCTGAAGCTCTCAGAGCATTATGCTCTGTGGTTTTTTTTGTGCTCTGTCCCAGGCTGTGTGAAGGCTGCTGTTCCTCACGAAAGGTGGGAACAGGAAAGAGCTGGCACAGCACACTGTGCAGGCACAGCTGCTGAACTTTTTGGGGGTTTTCACCAGCAGCATTCTTTCATGCCCAGAGAATTCTCCACTTAGCCAGCTGTTTCTGCAGTGAAAGAATCTGACCCTACTTTTTTTTTTCTCTCCAGCCCAGAATCTGTGTTACTCTATTCTAAAAGTATTTTTCTCCTAGTATGTCTTCACAGTCAAGTTACATTCTGCTGCTCTTCAGGACTATGTAATGTAATAGGTCTTTATTGTCACCAGCCTGCTGAGATTCATTGAGGAGATTTCATTTAAAGAGCTTTTGCTTCTTCCTTTCTTTTTACCCAGGCTACATTGCACAGGATAAATTTGCTTGGCAGAAGTTGGACTTTGGAGTGCTATTTAACACCTTTCTTGCAGAGGTCTAAGACACTTGTGATGTCTCTGAACTTTTTTCATCTTCCCACAGCCTAATATAGTTGTGGCTTTTGGTCCTTCACTATAGGTTGATGAAGTGCATTCTGCACCCTACAGTAGTTTGAATGGTGCTTAAATGCTTTTGAATGGAGTATCTCCAGTGTGACTTTCCTGTGGCTGAAAGGGACTGAACCGAGAGAGTTCCTCCTGCCTGTGCCCCCATAGCTGAGTGTCGCACTGTGGAGAGCCCCCAGCTGGGAACAACCCAAGGGGCAGCTTCTGTGCTGGCTGTGTCCATTGACACCCCCATGTGGGTTGAGGTCCTGTAAAGTTACACCTTATGGCCCATATGCATGGACTCAATGAGAACCACCCCACAGCTATTCAGATTCCTTTTGTAATCTGCTTGTTCTTTAACAACCTCCTGTGTGACCTAGTCTAGGTGATCCTGCTCTGGCAGGGGGGTTGGACTGGATGATCTTTCGAGGTCCCTTCCAACTCCTGACATTCTATCATTCTGTGAACCAAGGCAATTGGGCAAGGCTGACCTTCCTGCTGTATTAGCCAAACTGAGCTCTAGCAAGGACTCAGAACAACAGACTCAAAGCTAGTTTTGGCCCCTATGTTTTTGCCAGCTGTCTTAATTTTTTCTTCCCTCTTCCTTCTTATGGGAAGGGGAATACCTGCCTTTTCTTCCTCTCCTACTTCCTTAAAAAAGAAGTGTATCTGTAGTGGCGTTTTTTAAAAATAATGAAAAATTAACAAAGTTTGTGATAATAAACAGCAGCTGCTGTTGCCATGTTTCTTGACTGTGCTATCTACTACCTCAAAGCATATCACTAAGATTTGAGTACTTCCCACTTAACTGAAATTCGGAAGCTTTTGGAAATGCTGCAATACAATAATTAACAGACATTGTTTAACTTGCAGCTGACTTGGAAAATTTGACTAGCGCCGAGCGCATAACAGTTCTCCAAGAAAAACTGCAGGAAATCAGGAAACATTACCTGTCCTTGAAATCTGAGGTGGCTTCCATTGACCGAAGAAGAAAGCGCTTAAAGAAAAAAGAGCGGGAAAGTAAGTGCTGGGAACTAAATTCTACTTCTAGAGGGCTAAACTGTATGTCATGTTATGAAGGTGTTAACAGGAATTGGGTAATTTTCAGGAAGGGTGTGGGTCATTAGGAGTGTGGTGGTTGGTTGGTTTGTTTAAAAAAAAAAATCCCACTGTATATGTTTACTTTATAATCTTGAGAAGGTATGGTTCAGATGCCCATTGACTGTGTAAGAGGGAAAAACGTTAAAATGGCACGCAATCTACTTAATTCTGTTCAGGCAGAGCTACTTCATACAGAGGAAAATATACAGAAAAATAAGCTTTTCTAAGCAGTGAACCAAAGTATCTGAGGTTATTAATAACTTAAACTCTTTTTCAAGTTACATAATAATTTACTATAGTATTTGCTTGTGTGTCTGGTTAGTGCTTTCCCCCTTAGGATAAGTGATTTATTTTATGAGTTCAAGGGAGACTATCAATTAAATCTCATTTCCCTGAAGCTGCTTTACTTGCTGCTGTAGGCAGTGTTCTAGTGTGCCTGCTTCTAGCAGCATTAAAATGATTATTTTCTGTATGTCTTGTTTATGTGCACATTTAAGAGTTCACTGAATATAAGAAGAAAGACTGAAATGCCACATGTAGTAAGATTTTTATGGCTGCAGCCATCATGCAGGAACTGCAGTTGCCGCTTGGTTGCTGGAGCAGTGTTTATGTGCAGATTCAGAGCTGGGACAAGGCCCTGCCTGTGCTGATTACCACAGGAAAGAGGCGGAACAGTTGACTGCTTGCGGAGCAGG
>NW_010181096.1:12124-17495 GCF_000695765.1 Mesitornis unicolor
GGCATCCTCTGGCTGGGCCCTCGGTCTGGGTGAACCATGGCTGCACGGAGCAATGCCATGGCTGTCTTGCACATGGCCAAAGCTGTCTCTCGGAGTATTTCCTACAAAAAATACAGAATGGAGGCTTTTCTTTTTTTATTACTAGGCTGGAGTCAGAATGCTGCTTGTTGAATGGGAATTTTTATTGCTTAGTTTGGAAATTTTTGTAACCTCTGTTTTTCTCTTCCTGTGCAGGTGCTGCTACTACATCATCTTCTTCCTCATCACCTTCCTCCAGTTCCATTACGGCTGCGGTTATGTTAACTTTAGCAGAACCATCTATGTCCAGTCCATCACAGAATGGAATGTCAGTTGAGTGCAGGTGACAGCAGGACTTGCCAAAGCACTTTGCACTTAAAGGCTGCTGAGGGCCACTCTTTTTTTTTCTTTTTCTTTTTTTTCTTTTTTTTTTTTATACTGCACAGTGGCACAAAATTCAGACAAGCACTATTTTGTATTTAAAGTTGTTTCTTGACAAGCTAACTTTGCACTTAAGTGCACTTTTATGAAGAAAAAGTACAACAAACTGCTTTTCCTCAAGCAATAATTGTTTCCAACTTGTCTGGGAATTGTAAGTCTGGTGACTCGAAGGCCTTCCACTGTGGCAAATGGAGGCTGTTCACTGCCTGTAGAGACAGTACAATAAGCGTATAGTTGTTGGGTTGATCTAAATAAATGTGGTAAGGCTTACTGTATTCCCCGGTATTTTGTTAAAGCTGGAACATTTGATATTTTTCCATTTATTTATGACAAATATTGAACCTATTTTCATTTGTACAAGCTAATTGTTTTTTAACTGCTAAGTCACCTTATAGTGGCTTTAATTGTATATGTCAAGCACATGTATTCAATTCAAAACCTGCTGTTAGTAGGATGTTTGACATCAGTCCTGATAACCAAATATGAGGATTCCTTTAAAAAAAACGAAAAAGACTGACTAATGTTTACAGGTTTGAATTAGGCTTAAATAGGTTACTCTGGGTTTTAAGAACCCATTAATTGGAATGAAACTACTGTACTTTGCCATTTTTCTATAAAACAGTATTTTTTTTTAATTTTGATAAAATACGTTATGAAAAAGAAAGAAAATGGCTAACAAACTGTATTAAATCTTAATGTATAAAGATTGTATTTAGCCAGTTTAAAGTGTATATTTATTCATACTGGATTATAACAGTTATATTTTTGTGTTTTCTTGTAAATGTTTCTTTTCCCTTAAAGCAACAAATATTTCATTTGTAATGCTTATTTTATTACGAGCTTCAAGGAGGGGACTTCAAGACGGAATAAGGTGTGAGGTTATAATTTGAGGTTGCTGATATGAACACTGCCACAGAAGGGTAGTTGTTTTTAAAATAAATAGCTAGCTGAGTGGTAGACATTTAATTTTTTAAATGCCTTGTACAAATTCCAAAACCAACTTCAAACTGTTTTCACTTGTATTGATTTTATGTTGTATGGATTCCAAGCTCTCTCCTGTTAATTATATACCTTTGTAAGACATTTGTATATTGCGGAAGTGTTCATTCAAGCTATTTAATACCTGGCACTGTTAATACACAGTACTTTATTGTACAGATTGTTTTACTGTTTTAATTGTAGTTCCGTGTACTTCTTTTGCCTGGGGAAATAGGGGCTGGCATGTTTTTCTTTGTTTTCTGGCAATACAACATGTAAGAATTCAAAGCATTTTGTTTGTAGATGCTAGAGTGTCAGAATCCTTTACATTTGACTTTTCTAAGAAAAGCATTTTCAGTCTTCGTAGTGTGTGCTTAAGGTTAAAGGATTTTATTGAAAATGGTTTCAAAGTATTCAGAATTGTACAGGACTGTAAAAATTTGTTGACAAACATTGAAGGAAAAGCTTATAGAAAAAAAGCTATAAAATATATATTAGGTTCTGCAGAAAATGGAGAATTATGTAATATATTGTACAAATGTAAGCAAAGGCCTCTGAAATAAAATGCCATAGTTTGTGAATCCCTGATTTTGTTTCTAACAGTTTAATTAAGCAACCATATTAATTAAAATGACATCAAGCTGCAGAATCAGTTTACCAAGTGACATGTAAAGATAAGCTAGAGCAAGTACATTAGCTTAATATTCCTCTTAGTGATTAACTCATGTTTATCCTCTTTTTCAGCTGTATGAGAAAGCGTGGCCCATTGAGATCGTTAAGGCAACGCTTGTTGAAAAAAGATGTTAATTTCGGTCGTTAGAAAATGTAAAAGCAAGTTCCAGAAGATACTTCCTGACTTCCAGTATCAACTGCTGCAAGTTCAGATTCAGTGGCAGTGAAACTGAAATAAAACTTAGTGTTATCTGCTTATGTCGTGCCTGGCTGTAGTTCAGTTCACCAAAATACCATTACACCTGCAAAATGATAGATTACCGAGGAGACTGGTTAAATAAGAAATGATGATAAGCTTTGGAAACATTGACTGTGTTAATAGTTACCAGTGATCTGAGACTGACAGGAGTAATTTGAGTAGTTTCAAGTGGGGTTGCTCAGAGGATATTCAAGTTTAGCAGAATTGGTCATAATAGCTCAGTTCTGTCTTTCAGTCTCAGTAGGCGTAACTGGTATTGATTTCACTGGGAACTACATCTGAGCAAGCAAGAACTAATTCATCTCCCCCCCTCACTACTGGTTCCTGATGCTCTCGGCTTTAGTGCCAGCATTTTTGCTTTGATGTGACAATTGCTGACTCTCATGCTCAATGAGAGGATTTATTTGTTGTTTAAAACAGGGATCATCAGTCACCTCCCCACTCCTAATAGTTTTTGCATGAATACAATTTTTGCTGTTCTTTTATACAGAGATTAGTTAATTTTTTGTGTACTTCTTATGCAGTTTAGTGATGAGTGAAAAATAGTTCTGGATGTTTTATATTGTGTCTCTTCTGTGCAGTGTGTCTGTAAATGGGACTCTCCAGGTTCATGTTACTTTGTGTCCCACTGGTTACACAGGAAGGGACCTGGTGGACAGTTAGGCAATTTTATCCCCATGTTCCAGCGAGTCAGATCTGAGCTTCTTTTCAAGTTACATACTGTAATGCAGCTTTAAACGTGGGTGTGCTCACAGCTGAGAAAGTTTCCCACTAGCAGTGATTGCTGGGCTGTGCCCATACTCTTGAGTGACTGCTTGGACCGTGGCCTGAAAGGCAGAGTGAGACAAACTACCTCTCCTTTATCTAACACCTTGGCTGAGTAACACAATCAGTTTTGCATGTCTCATTTTTTATTGTTTTGAGATATTCTCACCTGCCTGTGCTGAGAGCAAGCATGCCTTGCTTGAAGGCTATCTGCATTGCTCCTCACTCCCTTTATTTACAGTCTCCACCAATGCTTGTATGTACTCGCTGCTGTGTAGTTTCCATCATGCTGTGAAATTTTTCTGCCACAGGGCTCAGAACTCTCTGACAGAGTCCCTGGAGGCTGTATGCCTTCTGCCGAGCAGAGTCTCTGAAATCAGTCAGCTGAACACTTGTCCAATGTAATTTTGATGTATTTTGATGGTTCAGCCCCTTCTGCCCCACCTACAAGCCTGCTCTACTGTGTGAAGGCAGACTGGAAAAGCCAATACAAGTAGTGCAGCAACCCCCTGCCAGTTTTTAAGAATTGGTGTATTCTTTTGAGCTGACCCCATCAATGAGGGCCCCTCCCTTTCCCAGCATCCTGAAGGCCAGACATGAGATGCCTGGTGCATTAACCTTTTATGCCATAGCTGGATTACTTTGTTTGCCTTCAGTTGGTCATTGGTGCCAACAAAACTGCTAACACTGGTGGTTCAAAAAGTGCATAAAATGTTGCACCAGAAGAGCTGTTTGTATGTGCTTCAGCCTTCACGTACCCATTAATTTTCTATGCCTTTCCAATTATCACATCATCTAGCATTTAAAATGACATTCTGGACAGGTAGGTCTAAAAGGACATCCCGGTTAGGTGCCTAATTTCACAGTTAGTAACAGATCAGACTTCGTTATGCATCAGCTGCACTGTGTCCTGGGCTGGAAAATTATTTGTTTGAGAATTAACCTACCAAAAAAGGGTCTTTTCCAGTTGGATCAGTTATCCAGTCCTATCTGTGTAGCTGCAGCAGCAAGATGATCCAGAGCACTTAACCTATGCTGGCTACAGAGTGAAGCTGGAGGAAGAGGTATGACTGGTTCCTTCTTCTCCTGCCCCCCCCCCCGGCTACAGTCCTCGATTTCCCTGAGAAGTACTGAGTTTCAGGGATTTTTCATCAGAAAAATCCTTACATGCCTTAAAAGCCTGCTGCGGATCCCAGGTACAGATGAAACAACCCAGAAGGAAACTGCCCAAGTGATGCTTTGAGATTATTTCTCTGGTAGTCTGGTAACTTCTTCAGACTGTTTAAGCAATAACTGCTTAAGTGCCTGGGGCTCTACCCCCTTTCTGTAACCCAGTTTTGTGTGTGTGATGCACACCAAATGTATTTCAGATCAAAGCATTTAGGTTTGGGTGCGCTTTATGCCCCTTCCCCCTTTGCATTTTCTGATCTTTTTCCAAGTTTGTCTCAAGATGAGGCACTTCAAAGAGCCTGCATGAGCACCGGAAGGATGCTTTCAGCCTATGAACCTGCGCATGAGGTCATCCACCCTGACGACTGTGAACCTCCATGACATGGTTTGAGTAAGCCCTTTTGTGTAGAATTTTGTTCACTCTTCCAGCTGCCGTGCTGCTGGAGTGTGAAACAGCCTGGCACACACCACGCTCTTTGACGGTTTCCATTTGTGCTCAAGATCAGTGAGAACATCTTGCACAGGCTGTAAGTGGGGGGTTGTGTGGTTGGTTGGTGTAAACTTGATCCTGGATGTGGGCTGGATAGCACAAAGCTAGACCGGATGCTGTAAGAAGTAACATGGGGCAAAGAAAGTTATTCTTTCTGCAGACAACGGCAACGTTATTTTGTAACCACTTGTGCCACTGTGAACCACTGAAGTGAGTTTTAAGTAGAAACAGCCTGAGGATACATTAGTAATCACAGCGTATTTCCATCTCCCTTCTCCGGTGGAGCCGAGCACAGCAGGCTTCGAGCTGAGAGTCTTGGAAAATAAATGAAACCACGTACCACGACCATTCCTCCCCTCAACCGTGTGCGGCAGCCATCGCCGATGTCCTACGCTTCCATATAGACCCGACCAGACAGCGCAGGGACGCCAGACACCGCGCCTGGGAAAAGCTCGCAAGGCCGAGCTCCCGGGCAAGTTTCCGGCGAGCGGCGCAAGAGGGAAAGGGCGCGGAGGGGCTGTCTGCCCGCACGGTGCCCTCCCGGCCCCTCACCACCCGCTTTCCCCGGTGACCTCTCC
>NW_010181097.1:0-13575 GCF_000695765.1 Mesitornis unicolor
TCCCCTCATCCAGATCACTGACAAAGATGTTGAACAGCATTGGCCCCAAAACAGAGCCCTGGGGAACACCGCTTGTGACTGGTCACCAACTGGATTTAGCTCCATTCACCACAACTCTCTGTGCTTGGCTGTCCAGCCAGTTTTTTACCCAGCAAAGTGTGTGCCTGTCCAAGCCATGCCCAGCCAGCTTCTCCAGAAGGATGCTGTGGGAGACAGTGTCAAAGGCCTTACTAAAGTCCATGTAGACAACGTCCACAGCCTTCCCCTCGTCCACCAAGCAGGTCACCTCGTCATAAAAGGAGATAAGATTGGTCAAGCAGGACCTGCCCTTCCTGAACCCATGCTGACTGGGCCTGATCACTTGGTTGTCCTGCATGTGCCGTGTGATGGCACACAGGATGATTTGTTCCATCACCTTCCCTGGCACCGAGGTCAGACTGACAGCTCTGTAGTTCCCCGGGTCTTCTTTCCGGCCCTTCTTGTAGATGGGCATCACGTTTGCAAGCCTCCAGTTGACTGAGACCTCCCCAGTCAGCCAGGACTGTTGGTAAATGATGGTGGCGAGCTCTTCTGCCAGCTCCCTCAGGACCCTGGGGTGGATCTCATCTGGCCCCATAGATTTGTGTATGTCTAAGTGGTGTAGCAGATGCTAGCCCCATCCCTCTTACTTCCCTTTCTTGATACTCCATCTCTAATCTCTACAGATGACAGCTCCTGCCCTGCCTTAGTGTTCCCAGGAAGCACTGAGGCAATCTCAGTCCTTGGACCTTCAGTGCAAATGGTTGCAAAGAACTCAAGGTCCTATCTCTGTTGTGATATTCCTGGACACAACCACAGAAGACCTTTGCTGCAAGTCTTTTATTTTTTTCCTACATGCTATGCAAAGTAAGAAATTGAAATGCAAGAATTCATTAGCATTTATTTAGATCTAAAACAGGCAGAGCTGTTATTTCCATGTTCTGTAGACATTATTTTAGTATTGCCAGTGATTGTGGAGTGCAGAGGCTTCAAGCTCTAGGGAACAGGCTCCAATTTAGTTGCAATCAAAAAGCTAACTAAGACCAGGGTGGAAAAATATCAGACACCTGGTACCATATTCAAAGACACATGGACTACTGTAGTACTACTTCCACTGCTGAGCTTTGACAGATGAACTGCATTTCTCTGTCATTTGAGAAACCTTCGATGAGACCCTGCAAGAGTGACTCTAACACCTGATGGAGGAGAAGGCTCCAGTTAAGGATCTGACCTCTGGCATTAGGATGATTTTAGTCCTCCACAGGAACATCCACAGGACACTTAACAGAAGAAGAGTACTCCCTTACCAAGCAGACAATGGAAGAAAGAAGGTGAAAGGCTTTTGTGTGAGACTTTTTATTATTACCACTACCACCTGGGTGTTCTGCCTACTCAAAATATCTCTATGATCTCTCACGTGTGGTGAAACACTGACTAATGCTGGGTATGACATTGGTTATCCTCAATGATCTTAGTGACTCGCAGCATTTCCCGAGTAGTTGAAAACTGTCGACACTGCTGCTCTCTCCTCCTCAGGCTATTTTCTCAGTGACAGCAGATACATCCAAACTCCACTGCTGTATCACCCCTTCAAGTGCTGCTGGTACAAACCATCGATTATAATTTTATAAAGCCAAAGAGGCCAGTTGTTACATTAGGCAATCATGAGACTGTTACAGAACTATGCAAGGAAAGTGAAGCCTGGGGCTGTTACAGTAGCTAACAAACCTGTCATTAATTACTGAGGAAAAGCTTTCTGCCTTTTAAATAATTTATACATCTGGATCTTCAGTAGCAAAAGATTAAATATAATTAAAGTGGAAGCTTTCCATTCCAAGGGGCAGGTTGACTTCAGGACTCGACCAGCACTGGCAGAGCACAGATAAGGACCACAGCTAATGATGGTCCTGCCCTCCGGCTGGCACACAGCACCTCCAACGCTCACCTTGCACTGGGGATGCCCTTTATGAAATAATTTCGGATAAAGACAAAGACCTCCTAATCTCATCAACTTGCACATTGGGTGCCTTGCTGAGGCACTTTATCCCTCTGACCAGCATATCTCTGGAAGAGTTTCTTTGTCTTAGCCTTTGGTTTAGTGAAGGGTAATGTAATCTTCCAACAGCATTACTGCCCTCCTAGGTTTCAATTTAATTGGGCTGTGCAGTAGTTCAACTACTATCTACATTCAAAAAAATCTTTGGGTGAATTCAATTCATATAAATAATATAGTCCCCTAATATGCAAAGCAGTGTGCTAATGCACTCCGAACCCATTTGCATTCTTCTTCCACAGGGAACAGCTTTTATTATACTGTATTTTAAAATGAAGTAAAACGTAGCAAAATATTAATCTCATCATTATGCTTCATTAGAGCAGTCCTCACTATATCTCCTGTTATGTCTGAAAATAGATCGGTATTGCCCCAGTTTTGAGAACTCCAAAGCTTAATGAGACAACTTACTATCTTTATTTTTTTCTTTTCTCTTTTTTTTCAGTCTGATTCAGGTATTGGGCAGCAACGACTTCCCAGACGAAATCCCTTCAAAACTCTTGGGCACTTTGGTTTTGCAGAGCAATTCTGGAGTTCTGAAGGTCTGCCTTTCTAGCAATGTGTGGAAAAATCTGCATATATATATATTTTTTCATATATATATATATATACACACAGAATGTCAAATTATCGTAACAGAACATAACTATGCTAATCCTCAGCCTTTGCAGTCCCATCAGGTGGGCATCCCAATCAGTAAAAACGAACTTCCATCTATGCTGGGGCTTTAGGATGTGTCTATTTATTTATTTTAATGCTACTTCAAAGCTCTCTGCATTGTTATCTCTGGCTCAGAGGTAAGAGGTTTTTTTCTTCAGTTTGGATTTAGGTCATTTTGGATATATCCAATATCTTGGTAACGTATGAAAATTGTTACAGCAAAAGCACTACTACCACAGTTTTTGTCTGCAGCCTCCAGCCAATACCTGCATGGCTTTATCTCTCTGCACGGAGAGAACACATCATGTGGTATATATATTTTTACAGTACAGTTACAGTGTTCTTCCTTAAAACTACCTATGGGTTATATTTTATTACTTTTCAGTGCTAAGGTTATCTGAAAAATGTTATTTGACATGAGCATCATCCTATTATATTGAGTTTTCCCTTAACACCACAATGGTTAACCTGGATTAACCTCCACATAGTTAAATTAGCCTTTCATGTCTAATTATGCCCTGTGATGGGATGTATTAGTTCAAATCCTCACAGCCATAAAGGACTTGTAGTTTCAAGTGACCTCTATACATGGACAATAATCCAAATTAAAATAGATATGAAAGCAGGATCAAGGCCTAGACATGTAGGATTTTGTACTGCATTCCAAGGTCAGTTTAAAGATTTGAAGATTCTGGGCACTGTTCAAGCTGGGAGCTGATGGAAAATTAACCTCTTTAAAAACTGGCAGCAGGAAGTACTCAGCAAATAATCTGTTTGTGCACAGATTAACCTTCTTGTATGCTGAGAGATTCATGTGCTCTCCTCAGCTACCTGCACTAGCAATACATTTACTGATTGAAGAATATACAGAAGCACTTTGGAATGAGCTAATGGTTTTACCTGCCCAATAAACTCTTGCTATCTAATTGTTATACAACAATCAAGTTGGCTTTTGATGCTCTGTTAATATATGTTTTTGCAGATGATGATCTTCCCATCAGTTTGCTGTTCTCATTTATCTAGACTAATTCTGCTATGATTCTGGTGTTTGGTAATTTTGCTAAGGTGATCAATTTGCATTTAAAGCCTAGTCAGTGTAAGCTAATAAAATTGTGTCAACTAATCACTAGGGAAGTGTTAGATTGGTACAAAATAAACCTTCCTCAAAGCACATCTCAGAAGAAAAGACAATGGCTTTGCATACCAGACAAAGCTGTTCAGACTGAAAAGTCCATGGAACCAGGGAAAAGCGCTACATGAAACCGAGTCTTAAATCATTGCTCTGCATATTTCTTCATTTGAAAATTTAAATTTATGAAAACCATGTGGGTCTCAGCATTACTGCTTTTCTCACACAGCAACTGTCCCCCCCTGCGTTCCTCCTAAGACCACATTTCAGTTGTGCGGCGAGGCACGAGCAGGATGAAACAGATGTGCTAGGAATACTCAGCCAGAAATCAAGACGTCTTGTGTTCTTAATGCTCAGGATCACCAGTGCAAAATTGGCTGAACTTTGCACAGCACCTCAAGCAGCTCCTCTCTAGCAAGCTGTAGACTCTAAGGGCATGTCAGGTGGAGGAAGAAAATATCAGTGCCAGATGATCTTCAGCACAATAGCAGGAATTAACTTGTGGCTCCAGCAGAGAACTGATGCCTTGCAGTTCTTTTCTCTGGCTGTCATCTAGAGAGACATCTGGGAAAATGGGAGTTTTGCCACTGGCCTCACTAAGATAAGGATGTTGCCCTTTAGACAGAATTCATTCTGAACCTCCAGTGAACCCTGAAGAGAGCATTTGTTCAAGCAGGTCAGCAATTTCCCCCACTTCACACATTGCTTATGCTGAACTGGCCCTGCGGTAACTGCCCTGCAGTGCTGCACATCAGCTCAGCAACAGATGCATCTAGCAGTTGTCATTATTTTATGCAATCTATATCTCATCCAAGTACTTTTGGCACTTGTAATATGTTTTCATAATGTTTAGCACGTGTTTTCTATATCCATCTCATCAATCCCTTTTTACCTCTACGTTCAACTGTCATATACAGTAATAGGGCATTTGGTTACCAGGTCTACCTCCTGAATGATGCACAAAGTGGCACCACAGCATTGCTCCCAGCTGGCAGTCACTGCATTTGCACATCCCACCATTCACTCAGTTTTCTCGCTGCTCTGCACTGCCTTCTCCCACACAGCTGAGAGCCCCTTCCTCACTCTACCATTAATTGAGAATGCAAAGTCTCTCTTGCATGGGTTTTGTCCCTGGCCACGAAAAGCTGAGGTGCCTGTGCCAGTGTGGAAGGCTGTCACCTGCCCTATAGGAGCACAAGCCAACAGAAAATTACAGCCTGGACGGGAAGCAGAGTACGCTTGAGTAACCCGGTCTGTCACGTTGACTCACATCAAGGGACACCTTCCCCCAGGCAGCCCTCCAGGCTGCCTCCTGCCAGCTCCAGCTCAGGAATGAAAATGCAAAATGACAAACCTTTGCCCTGTGGTCTTTAACCCAGAGGGTTAGCGTTTCCCATACAATCAGTTCTACCACAGACTTCATAGACAGGACAAAACCCACAAAGTTCAAACTTTTCTCCAGCTCAATGGCAAGTCTTGTACGCCCACAGATTCTCAGTGGGTGCAAAGCAGCACAGTCCTGTAGGATGGGAGAGGTGTTGTACCAGTGAAGTTGTACCAGTTTTCACCTGCGGAGGATCTAGACCACTGTACTTAATGAGAGTTGGCTAGGGATCAAAGCACTACTAATATTTAGTGTCTGTAAAGAGCTAAAACTAGTAAAACATTCAAAACAGGCGGGAAAAAATACCCAAAGGGAGAAAAGATGTAATTATGTACTATAATTTTCTAAAGTACTTTCAGCGCCCACATTTCAGTGTATGACTTTTATTATTAATGACTTAAATGCATAAGTAACAAAGGACTCTGCTACCATTTGCAGTTCATAATTATGCCACATTTGTCTGCCACCACTGATTCACCAATACTAATTTTGTTTAACATACACTGTGCAGAGAACTGTACAATAAATCTTGTGAAATAAAGCAATAACGTCTCCCAACCTTATCTATGTGATTTCTCTCGTCTTACCCAGAATACAGTTCATCTTTTTCACATTCTCTAGACACTGTTTTAAGAATTAATAGCAATAAATGCATGTTTGTATTGCACAGAATGTGAATTATTTCAGAACTGTATTTGCTGAAAGGTCAGTGCTGAGAGCTTCTCACTGAATGTGGTATATCAACTGGGAATCAAAGGTCTAGGAAGTACAAAATGTATTACCGGTGGAGTCAGGACACAATCTAATTTGGCATTCTTTTCAAATATACACTGCCGTGGAAATATCTCACTTGTCAGTGCCTTTCTCCACTTGACACAGATATCTTCTTTAATGTTATATCGGTACACTCTAAGATAAATTTTACCATTTGTTCTCTTAGCTCTATAACCAGATCCTTTACTACTGTAAATCTGAATAATTGAGCTAGATTTTATACTAATTTTCACAGTGATCCACCGTATTATAACATTACAGGTCTCTCTCGTCGAAATCAATTTTGAAGTTACTTCTATATTCTGCATGAAGTTTCTATACTTCTCTAACTAGAGTGTACATAGTTTGTCTTATTCAAGCTCCCACAGCAAACCCAGGAATATTATAGGTTTATTCTAAAATTAACTTTTATGTGCTTTTTACTGAAAGATGGTTGAACAAAGAATATAAATACAGTTTAGTCCTGACATAGTAACCTCTTCTGAACGTGTTTTGGAAACAGCTAAAACTTAATATATCTGAGGGGGGGAAAAAGTGTTTTGCAAAGTACTTGGCTTCTAGAAAGCTTTAACAAATGCTCTCGGTAGCAAATTGAAATCCAGTGGTTATTCATTGCAAAAGATTGGAGTTTCTCGCTGACTTTTCCTTAGTTTTGCAAGAAGCTGAGGACAAAAAAGAATTCAGAATTTGTGAACCACATCATCCCGTTACTGTGCAAATGCAATATAGTAATATATAGCATATATAGCAATATTTGCTGCATTTATATCCACTGCAATTGATTTTGACCTGACCAGGCTTAGTGCTTACCAATGGAAGACAAGACAGCCCTTGGTCAGTTCTCTGGCTGCAAAGGTTCGGCCATAGAGACACAGAAGAGGCACAATAGCACATTTAGATTGCATCTTACAGTTTCCAAATATCAACAAAACATCAAACATTAAACACCAAAACATCATCCTGGTAGGCAAAATAGTTACAGGAGGTAACAACCCTCTTCAGAGCTTTGTTTTTTCCTTTCTTACCATCCTACCAGTACAATTGTATCTATAAAGCAGGACAGCATGGACAAGTAGGATTTAATGATCCACTTAAAACCCAGAAGCGGATGTGTGGCTGACAACTCATCTCTTGTTTATTTACTCAGCTCAAGCCCAGGAAAGCGATGCAGTAACATTCAGCTCTGGCTTTGTTCACAGTAATATCATAAGCACGTGCTTAACTTTAATCACGTCATTGCTCCCATCCTGGGCTTAATTGCTGCCTGGCCGCAGATGGCTTCCAGAATAATGTCTTTGTGTCAGGCGTTAAGATTTATGTGCACAGGTTTAACGGACCAACTCCAGGCTTTTTCCTCGCTAATTTCAATGGAGGGAAACGGTCACCTGAAACATCTGCAGGACCATTCCTCTATTTCTGACAGCCACACAACCTGACTCTACCAACTCAAACTACACTGACAACTTCTGGTGCAAGCAGTCCCTTCCCACACATGCAGCAGAATAGGCAAGAATGACCGTTCTGGCCAGCAATCGGTGCTGGAAAAGGCAGACATGGCCAAAAAACACCTTGCACACTCCAAGATATAGATCTAACAAGATCCTATCACTCAGTCCAAGCAGTATCTGTTCTTCTAAATTTGTCTTTATCTACTGTTCTGAATATATTATCTTATTCCTTTTATGAAATAAGACAAATACAGCAAATGAGGGCTTATCTCATACCTAAAAGATATGTGTGGCAATCAGCTTTTTAATCAAGATGCCTAGCTTCCATAGCCTTTCAGAAAAAGAGTGATAAAAGATAAAACCTGGTTTTGTGCGCGATCTCTCTGATGCCAGAAGTCCAGCTTTAAACCATCTCCATCTGTCTCTCAAGAAAGAGCAACAATCATCTGTCCTCACTCAAGATACAGCATTGGATCTGTGTTGTGAAGAGGCACAATAGCACATTTAGATTGTATCTCACAGACGATATAAAGCTCAACATGAAAAGTAGTTTCCACAGAAATCTCTGTCATCACTGTTAGCTATCTTTTACAAGATATTAGAGATGTGCTCTGTGCTGTAGAAAACATAGAATGTGATTTAGATTGTGTCTCAAAGCATATAAACTCAAATTAAGAAAGTTGACCGCATTCTGCATTGATTTCCATTCACATCAGGACACTCAGTATCATTTTATATGTTCTGGTTGGAGTCAAGCTGAACCAAACACAGAGATTCATACTGCTGGCTGCTAGCATGTATAGGGTGGGAGGGTGAACTGAACAGCCCAGCACGTCTGACATCTCCATTTCTATGAAATCCACAACAAATGGCGAACAACAAATAATTTGGTAGATCCCATAAGATCTGTCTTATTTCAGTGCCATGTAGTCCAGATCCATTTAGCCAAAATTACTCTTAACTATACCTTTTCCTAAAATATACACTGGTCAACTGTAGTCTCATATCAAAAAAGTAGGGAGTGATAATCCTCCTTTGGTGCAGTGCTGTGCAGGGTAGACACTCAGTTCTTTTAGTTTTCTGTAACGTTTAATTCACAGATCAGATATTTCTTTCCTATATAACTGGTGCATTAGAGATTTCTGTGGACCTAAAAACAAACAAAACAATCTAAGTAAAGTATTGGGAACTTTCTCTCTGCACAAAAAATAGTTAAAACATTCAAGTATCAGGTTATTCAAGTGCACAAGAAATGGTTTTAACATAATTATATACATGGTATAATTTTTTTTATAACTTCATATGAATCTGCTCAGATTTTTCCAGCTACATAATTACATTCTTTATTCTTAGAAGAAAACGTATTTGAAGTTATCCATTAAATAATTTTCAATTGTTAAATGGCAAATTATGAAGGAAGATTAAAGCCTTTATCCGTTACAAAACCAGAAGGGCCTTGACTGTATACCTTAATATTTGACTTTTGGCACAATATTTATATAAGCATACTGCTCCAACTAATAAAACACATGACATTGCGTAACCATGCTGCTTCCACTGGATATAACTTAGCACTACATGAATTGCTAAATTTCAGATTTTCACAATAAGGCTGTATATCGACTGTGCAGTGGAAAAGCTCTGAAACACTTGCCAAAACTCTCCATGAAATACAGAAACTCAGATTTATGCTTAAGCATTTCACCATAAAACTTTGAAGTCCAACCAAATACAAATTTATATCAGTTCTTAGAGAATGGGGAAAGGAAAATCTAGTTTGGACACATGGGAATTTCTAATTTCTTCCACAAGAAAGAATCTGGAAGAAACCAGACTCTGCAGTGACACAGTTACTACCAGATGCACTTCTGAACATAAATCAGAGATGAAAAAACAGCAATTGGAGAATATTCCCTTCTTGGAAAGATAACCTGTTCTACTGTCATTAATGGGCATATTTTTGTACATCAGAAATGGTGAAGGACACTCCCACACACCCCCTCCTAAGTCACTGACACAAACCCAGCACGAGTAAGAGCTGTGACAAAGTCACTACCTGCGCAGCCATGGGGGAAACAAAGAGAAAGTCTGCGCTCTGCTTCTGGCAAATGAGTTGAAATCTGAGAACTATGGCCATGATGTGATCCCTTTCCCTTCTAGGGACAAGCTCCTGAATGAAATAAATGGCAGTATCCAGTTTCTTGTTCAGCTGTCACGCTTTTGGCCCTGGAGACCCTTAGTTCAGCTCCCCTGATACGTGTTTGCTGCCCAGAAGTGGGTGGCTGCACTGTGTTATACGTGGTCCATGTGTGGCTGACAGCTCTGTTGCAAAACCTCTCAGTCTGGCAGCGTTCACAAAATACCAATGCTTTTCTATCCTGACGACTGCTTCATTGCTGTGACTCCGATGATGAATGAGCAGTAAACATGCCTCAAAATTAATTCAACCCTATGGCAGATTATCATGAGAAACTGAAAGCTACAAAAATAGACTCATTCTTATTACAGCTTTAAGACTGATAGGTAAATCTCATTCACAAAAGGAAACTATAATGACATGAACATAAATGTTAATGTGAGGCTCAAATGCAATTTTAAATATTTATCTTGCAGAGGTAAACAACCACAGTGAATATCTGAAGAGTAAACACACATTAAATCAATTCAAGTGCTTGCAAACTAATCTATCCTCAAATACATTTACTTAAAGGCAAAGAGTCTACATTGCCAAGAACCCAGACATTCACTGATATCAACGTACTTGAAAAGCATCAGCCTCTTGTGAGCAGCCAACTTGAGCAGGTCAGCTCTCTGCCCTGCAATCGAATTTCCTGGACGCTCTCATCACTAATTCTCAGGACTCTCTTGCTCTCTTTAAAGTAAAAATTGAAGATTTTTCCCAAAAGTACACACAGGTTTCAGAAGGAAAAAAAATAACAACTCCAAACATCTCCCTGCTGTCTGAGATGGAAGAGAGTTTAAAAAGCCAAGATGTAGATCCACATTTGTAACCCATTTTTGTTTTCACCATTTTTCATCATTCATCACCCAATTGCAGCAGCTCATCTAAAACCCAGGAAGCTCCCATGAGCTAAGCAATCACTGTGTGGAAATATTGACTTTTCAATGGTTTTGACTGATTTTTATTTTGATGGGTGTTGTGGTTTAACCCAGAAAGCATCTAAACACACACAGCTTACTTGCTCAACCCCTACACTCCAGCAGTGGGATGGGGAAGAGAATTGGGAGAGTGAAAATAAAGAACTCAACAGTTGAGATAAAGATTATTTAATAACTAAAACAAGCCAAACTTAAATAATAATCAGGAACTGAGATAGGCCACCATCATGAAAGAAAGGGATCAAAGAAGAAGGAGGAAGAGTTGAAGAGGTGAAGGAGGAAGAGGATGATGGGGTCATCCCCTGCACACTCCCCAGTTTATAGTGTATGTGATGTTTATGGGATAGAATACATCTTTATTGGTCAGTTTGGATCATACCCAGATCATCTGTTGTGAGTCACCTGTCCCAGAGTCCTGAGCTTTCGCTTCCCCCGCTTTCTCTTATGGAAAGAATGAAAGAAAAACAAAAACCAACCAAACAAAAACCAACCAAACAAAAAACACCCACAGAAGAAACCGTAACCACAGGTGCAGGAAAAACCTTGAAAAACATAAATATATGCCAGCAAGAAATGAAAACCAAAGAAAGTACCTTATCAGCTTCATAAGGAAAACAACTCCATCCCAGCCAAACCTCCAATATTAACTTGTGTCCATTTAAAGGGAACACTGCTGAAACACTGAAAGGGAATTCTACAATTCAGTCCCAGCAAAACCAGAACAAGAGGTGATATCCAAACATTTCACAACTTAGAGCTTTGGAAACACGTATTTTTTGCCTTCGCTTTTTCTGAATTGTAATTCTGGCATGCAGATAAAATGCAATAGAAAGCTTCATCAATTGTGGTGGTTTTCTCATTTAGCATGACTGGCAAATGTCAGGATAAACCACCACTGAAAAGAGAGAGACCTTCCAAACCTTCGCTTTTCTAAACAACGTGTGATGACATCCTTAGAATGTAATAGCAATTGCCAGGTACAGAGAAGTGGGCTATATGGTAGACTGGTATCTCTTCATAAGGCAAGGATTTTATTTCCATATAGTAAAGCCAGTCAGGTTAAGATTGTACCCAAAAGAAAAAAGAAAAGTAAGCGGTTAGGAACTCTCAGACTGCACCCTTCACATTATCCATAACATGGTTTATGTACCACTACTTAAAACTACAGAAAATGATGTCTTAATACCTCTCCATTTCAAGTGAATTCTTTGTTCAGACTTTTTAACACAAGCACTTCTTAAGCTTTTAGTATCTCTCAAGACAGTAATTTTGCACATGATCAGAGCTGGACATTACCTACAACAGTATAATTATGCTGTTCAATGAAGACCAGTTAGTCAGAGCTCTTTGTAGTCTGATGACAGTGTAACAACAAAGAGTTGGAAACAAGGATATCTCATTTTTGTCTGCACAATGTAACTAATTACACAGCAATTCATAGATTAAACAAATCTTGGATAAACATAATGCACTCATTTGTAGGAATTCCCTCAGTTTAGTTAAGCAATTGTCTTTCTAATTCTTGAGGTATCACTAAAATCTTCCTAAACAGATGTGTATCATAATACTATTGTCAAATGTAACCCTTGATACTTCAATAAATAAATGAAGGGAAAATTTAATTTTTCTGAAGTACTACTTAATTACTTGTTATAAAAGGAAATAACAAATGCTAATGTAATTTTATTAGACTTTGGCATACAGCAATATTTTTCATGGTGATTTCTGATTCACATGGAGCATAATGTATTTTTAAAAGAAAATAATCTAAACCCCTAGTATATTTTTTGAACTTGGTCACTTCCATAAAACAGCAGGAGAATCATCAGCTGTAATACTGAATGATGCCCAGATATGGAGACCACTGGCAGTTTGAACTGAAGATGAAGGCAGTTAATGGACCAACATCAGGTGTTCTTAGATCATGAAGATGCTTATTTTACAGGATGTTGTTATGCTAATAGACTGTAAAAGAGCTTACAACTACCTGAGTTTAATGGGTTTACCCCTGAAGACCATCCCAAATCTGCTTTGTAGGCAATACTCATGAATTATTACAGACCTAAAAAACAATTACTGTGTTATCATCTGTTTCAGCTTTCAGGTTCATTACTGTAAATGCACACACAGTAAGAATAGTGAGCAATCTAGTAGAAAATAGATCACTTACAAACAGAGAATACGATAATGTAAGATTGATTAGATAAAATTAGGTAAAATTAAAGTCAGATAAATTAAATAAACAGACACTTCCACACAAAAAAATGAGGCCTTTTAGTCTAAGAGCTGTGAAGCATTTCATAACCATTGGGTGGAACGACAGCCCCTGAAGTTCATATCTAATTCAGCAAGTCACTTTTTCTCTGTTACTGCCAATGTCTCACCGCCAGCTGCTTGGTTCCTTCGAGCCTCTAGCAGTGCCACCTCCTCTTTCTCCTTCCCAGCTGTTTTTCTTGCATATAAGAAAAGGAAAACAGAGTAAGATAGACAGATCAGCCCAGGTTGACAGGCATCTCTGGAGAAACCAGTCCGAATCAAAGTTTCTCAGCATCTGTTTACCAGGTCCCTTGGGGCAATGAATCTCACTTGAAAATACCTGCCCGAGGACAGGTAGTCTTCACGCTGTGACAAGGCCTGGGCCTCCTTGGACGGACATATGCTTCCCGTTCGCCTGCCACATTACTCTTAAATTAAGAGGTACGGGGCTTGTCAGGCACCAAAATGCTGCACAAAGAGTTAGCAGGTACCCGTGTTTGTTGCAAATGGTGTCATTTTAACAACGCGTTTTTCAAAAACAAGTCCAAGGGTACCTTAGCAGTGGCAGTCTGATGCAGCAAGGACTGGGCCCGAGAGGCTGTACTTGGCAGTAGATGCAGGCCTTGATATAGTACTGCTAGGCACAATTTATGGCTATAATTTTAAAATTAAAGTAATACAAAGCACTGAACTGAAAAGAGCTCAATTAACATGCATGAGGCCAAACTTCCTG
>NW_010181097.1:13606-18679 GCF_000695765.1 Mesitornis unicolor
CTCCAACTTCAATGGAGCCGGAACAGAAGTGAATCTGGCTCATTATTTCCTATTCTTCTGAAGACACACAGATGATAGTATCTGTTAGACTGCTCTCACAGCATGGAAGGAGCTCTGTTTCAGTGACCACTAATGCCGTATGCTGGGGAAAAGATAAATTCTATTTCTTCTTCCAGACAATGAACAGGGAGATTGTATCTGGTCTCACGTAAGCTAATACTCAGTGTAAGCCCTCATACTATGCTGTGAAAACTGACATAGTCCAGTTAAACATGAAGTAGGCTATGGATGCAGCCTTCTGAACAAGCAAATTAAAGATTTTAAATACTATTCTCAAGAAAAAGTAAAGAAACGTAGGTTCTAGTCCAAAGTCCACTGCAGATGTGGGCAATGTCACGGCTAGCAGTGGGGTTTCGCTCAGAGTTCAGACTCTATCCAGGTATCTGGTGACATCTCGTACATAATTCTTTTTCTGGTTTTGCTTCCGATTTTGAACTGGAGCCTATTTTGCCTGTCCTAGAGTCAGGATTTAACATGCTTTGATCTTGTTTTGCTGATATTTGCTAAGCTGCATGCCAGGCTTTCAAAGAGATGAACTTGTCCCATTAGCTCTTTCTATGCACAGACTTCCAGTCCACACATACGTCCCCCTATAGCTGCCCTGCAAACTAAGGGTCACAACTGAGAAACCACTTCCTGTGGAATGGGACACCTTGAAAATTTTGAAAGCGTGTTACTCTGTGCTTTTATCTTCAACCATTTTTTTTTTAACTTAGGCAAACATTGCCACACAGAGCTAACCTATGAACAAATACTGTATTTGGCCGGGCTTGATGTCCTTCTAGCACTTAGTCCTTTTCCTTTTCAGCAGTAGCAATCTGAGAGATTTCATTAGTCTCATTCTATTCTAGTCAAACATTCCCACTGAGGAACAGCAACTAATTAAGCACATGAAGATTAATGAAAAATATAAGAAGAAAAGATACAGCAGTTGTTAAATTTAAAATAGCTCCTGTGCCACTATTTAAAAAATTATCTATCAAGTTTCATTACAGCCTCATTTGAAGAAATGGTGAGAATTAATATTAACAGCAAATCTTCATTTCTTAGCTAGTCACTAGCAGTTACAAGGCCAAATATCAGCAGCACGATACCTTCCTTTATTTCTATGGAAAATAAAACACAGTTGCAATGCTGGACCAGGAAGGCAGAAGTATGTCTGAAGGCATTCCCTGAGAAAACAGGCACTGTGAGAAGATCCCTGTGGGTCAGATTGCACAAGTAGGTCATATGTTCTGCCATCTGCTAATAGCATCACAGAGCATTATCAATTGAGACAGCATGCACAGTTGCCTGATGAAGCACTGGATAGCTATATAGCTGCATTAGAAGAATTAGCTAGGACATGTCAATTTGGTAACCTTACAGTAATGAAATGATAGATGACCAGCTGGTGGGAAGGGCCACAGCTTCCTGGATACATGCAGCATTACCTTTTGAATCAGAGCTGACACTAAGTAAGACAGGAACATCTCTCTTCACGTGGAACAAGCCTTCAAGGAAGCCCAGGCTCTTGAAATTAAAGTATAAATGTAAGCTCAGGAGAAACTCAGCAGCAAAGAAAAGCTTTGTGTCTAAGGAATCTCAACATGTCCTGAAACAGCTCTTCCTATAGCTTGTTGACAGCTGAAGCAACATCCCTTCCTTGATAAAAGTGGCTTAAAAAAGCAAAGGAGATTTGCTTATGATTAAATGCACCACTGCCCAACAAGTAATAGCATTTACATAAATAAGTTGCAAATATTGGTGCTCTCCTGTCTTGCAGCTAAGTGCAATGTATATTTCCAAGTGTATGCATGCACAGATCTAAAACATTTTTTGCCATGGCTAAGATGCCAAATGTTGCACTTCATGATTCATCTTGTCATCTGCTTCCTAATTTCCTCATGCTGCATTTTTGCTGGGAAACTGAAGACCAGCCTTTTTTAAACGTTCTGTTAAATTCTGGCCTTCAGATTCTGACTACCTTGAAGCCAAAAGAAGTTTGGCATTAAATTTTGGATCAGGTCATGGTTTTGCCATGAGATCCGAGATGCAGCTGTAGATTCTACCACATTTTCCTTGAGCCTTTACCACCATTTGGTTTCTAGTCTGGCTGGTGAAAATCAGTGAAAATTCTCCTCTACTGACTATGAATTACGCTGCAACTACTTTTGTCCCACCTTTGAAATATGCTACAACAGATACATAGATTACATATTTGGGCTGAGATATGAAGCAAGGAAACATGTAAAAACCCTATTTGCTCACCATTACAAATGGGCAATGTCTGACCCTAATTCTCTCGGGAGGCAGCCGTCTGCCTTGGCATGTGTAGTGAGATAGAAGTACCACAGACACCGCTGTCATGGGATATTCAACACTGCTGCTAAGACATTTTTTGCAGCAAGCCCATAAAAATGCCTGCGATGTTTCTAGCTAAATGGGTAAGAAAAAAAACAATGCTTCCTGCATGAGCTGAAAATTAGAAGGGATAATTAAATCACCTCTCAATACTGAAACAACACAGTACTGGTTTCTCTCTCACTCAAATGCACAAAGTTCAGGCTGGTCTGACCTGATTACTGGAGCCCAGGATGACAAAAGAAGCAACCCAGTGGAATTAAAAATCGCTCTCTGGGCACTTGCTGACACATGGTTCTGAAAAACGGGGAGAAGCTGATAAGCTGTGGGCTCACCAGGATGTCTGTGTGGTAGATGCCATGTACCCATGAGTCCTGTCATGTTCAAGGCACACATGCTTTGAAACCTGTTTGTTGTGAAAGCTTTCTTCAGCAGCTGACTGGTTGCTTGGTAATGCTGAGAGTGGACCTGCATTCAGGGCTGCTGGAACAACCACAAGGAACTGCTGCTAAGAGTTGGCCTGGAAGAAGGGAGTGGCCATACATACAGCCAAATGCAGATTATTATATTTTTATTTTTATTTTCTTAATGACATGCAGTAAGTCAGATTCCTAGAGCCATCCATGAACACCCGTGGGGAACACTGAGCTGCCTTGGTGTTCATTAAACACAGTTCTCCATGCTTCAGTTGAGCCTTGCTCAGGAGAATGACTGTAAGAATAGCAGTCTACTTAGTTTGGAACATATTTTACTCTGAGTTCACTAGGGCCAGCAACAATTCTGTGCCTTCAGGAAACTTTATTTTGCTTCTTGTTATCTCCTGCTTACAGCACAAAGGAGCTTGAATTGTTACTGTTCATACACCAGGCTCTCGGTTTCCTTCTAATAAACCAGCAGTACAGGAGACTCACCTGGCATTACAAAGCTTCAGCTGGCCTTCTCCTCAGACTCTGTAGGACTAACAGTCTTTATGCTTCTTGCCACCAAAGCCAGGCCAGAGCAGCCACAAAACAAACGAAAAGATGTCAATCTTCAATGACTATTTTCCAGACTAAAAGTTTAATTATACAGCTGTTAAGTCTGCGATGCAGGTTAGCGGAGAGAGTATGTTATTTCAGGCAATGTCATTTGTTTAGGGAGAATTTTCTTTTCTTCCACCAGAGCAGACCCAGAACGTAACCATGTGAATAATAGACGTGCAAAGGGACTTTGCTCCTTGTGAAGGACACTGAAACACCAGCTACAGCAGCATTGGTAGGTTCTTGAACAGATGCATGCTTTTCTTAGACACTGCAAAGACACTTAAATGCTCTAAGTATTAGACTTGTCCCTCCAACTCATTTTCATATAGACAAGCAGAAAAAAATACCTAAAACAGAAGCACAGAAAAGTGCTTGAAGGAACTTTCTAGACAATGTTATGCAGAAGATCAAGTAGACCTTTCCAGCCTTGGAATCCAGGAAATACTGTATTTCTTGCTCAAAAAAAAACCAAACAACCCCAAAACCAACAAACAAACCAAACACAAACCACCAAAACCCCAACATCTTTCACTTCTCAGTTACACAAGAATTACACTGTATTTTTTATCTCTATCTTGTTCAGGTTTAGCCTTTCTGTCCATTCTCATACAAATGTGCTGCTTACTGATGCTGTTTGTAAACAGTCTTATGTTACTTTCTTATGGAGAAGAAAATTTACCATTAGGGTACAGCAACAAATCTGTGACTGTATTGTGTGTGCTAGTTAGCAAGGTATCTTTATTATAGCTAAGCGGTTACATATTGACCATGAAGTTGAGCAAGGGTGCAAATGCTCTATCTAAATTACCTTTGATCAACTGGTTTGAGGAGGTTGCTGAAGATAAAGTAGTCTACAGGGCTTACATGAAATCAGCCCACAGACATGCTCATCTGCTGTGGAACAAGCAGAAAAGCCCCTCCAAGGCAGATTGCAGTCTTATGGCCCAGGACTTACGTGCTTTGTAACTGGTCTCTTGAAATACATGTTGAGATACATCACCAAGGAGTATTACCAGTGCACTGCTATTTACACAGCAAAAGGGCTATATCCACCTCACCTCACTCACTTCTTTAAGAGCACTAGAAACAGCAAAGTGGACAGGAGCAGACATGGGATCTTGAAGTAATGCCACCCATCAGAAATTCAGCTTTGCTCCTGATGGGCAGTGCAGGTTCCTGCCAGTCCTACTTCTCCACCTTAAGGACACTGCATACAGCAGGTATCCATACCAGCAGATCACCAGGCACCAGATAAGACAGAGAGGCACTGCAACATCATCATTCAGTAGGAGAGTTAAACTAAACAAACTGATTTCACTTCTCCTAATCTGAATTTTTCCTACCCGTGTCCACACACCCTCTCCTACATATACATCAGAGCCAGATCAGGCAAAGAGGAAGAGGCAAAGAGCTCTGAGAAGGTTTCATCTACCCTTAAAGCTGATGTTGTGAGCAGTGGTGTCATCAGCAGTGTGTGATGATCTAAATGTGCAGCCTGAGGACCTGCTGTTCAGCAGCATACAGCCAGGGACCAGCGAAAGGGGGACACAACACAACACAGCATCATATAAGAGGGTGAGAAGAACACAGGGAGAAACCATCCACAAGCATTTCACTGCTAATGCATGACACAGAATCACAGAATATT
>NW_010181098.1:0-33922 GCF_000695765.1 Mesitornis unicolor
CAGTGGTGTTTGTCTGATATTAGAAACAAACTGAACACCTGGGTACAGATGCCTGCCACTCTTACAGGAATGGGCTGCTTGGTCTTTAGTGCGGGGGTTTTCTTCAAATGGTTTTGCTATAATTACAGAGATGAGAAACACCTGGGTACAGATGTCTGCCACTCTTACAGGAATGGGCAGTGCCTCCAGGTGCTGCTTGGTCTTTAGTGTGGGGGTTTTTTCCAAATGGTTTTGCTATAATTACAGAGATGAGAGCTCTTTATGCTTAATCTTGTAATGAGTTTGTTTGCGTAATGCTTTTACCCAAGTGGACTTGCTCGATAATGAAGCACAGAGCTTGTGCATGCTGCACTTGCTGCTGGACTTGCCACTGGAGATAAGGCAGGAATAAGCAACAATGTTGTGAGAGAAAACAGTGTGGAGAGCTCTAACTCTTTCACTAGAGTTGGTGACACACTGAAGGTATTAAAGAAAAACCCAGTTGTTAAAGCAGTGACCCTTGCTAGCTGGGGATGGTAACCTTAACCAGCTGCTATGAGGCAGTGAAGTGCTGTCCCCCAGTACAGTTCTGTGAACGCTGCCTTGGGTGTTGGTGTCTGTGGCTGATAAAACTAGAAATAGATACAGCAGTATAAGTATGTGCTACGGAAGATGAAGTGTGTGGTTTGTAGCTTCTTATTCCACAGGGTTTATACCAAGTGGTGTGCTTTGTCAGCCTGAGCAGTTATTTAAAAGCCACTCTTGCTGGGGTTTGCAGTTTTTTCCTTCCCATTTAAAAATCTAGGCTAGTGAATTGTCCCTGTTGCGTTGCTGAGAAAACCTCAGAGAGAGAGAGAGGGAGGTAGCTTACTGATTTATTCCACAAATATTCCCAGGATCCCTTTTGAAATAAGCTAGAAACTGGGATGCTTGTGGTCTGCTTTCAGACAGATACTTAAAGGGTAAGATTTTCACGTCTCCTCCTCAGACTCTCGGAGGTGAGCACATGATAGGAAACCTGCATTTCTGGCTCGCGTGTGCCTCTGGCTGAGAGGAACGGTTGAATTCTCTTTGGCTTGGAGACCTGTGAAGAAGACACGAGTATGACTCATGTGAACCATCCTCAGCTTGGCAGCCTCATACTGTCATTTGCTTTTAGTGCTAAAACCAGCAGAGTCGAGGATGGTATTGCAGTCAGATGTGGTAGCTCCCAGCCCTTGTGGGAAAGCACCAGAAGTTTCACTTCCACCTGAGCAGCTTTCTACAGTTTTCCTGCTGTCCACAAAAGCAGGAGTGGGTGTTCCCAGTGGTTTCTCCCCTGTTTTGTTCTCAATTAGCTCTGGCTTTCCTGCTTCCATTTATCTCAAATCCGTACGCATGAGGGAAAGGTGGAATAGAGGAAGAAGATGCAGGAAGGGGCTGTTAGACTTAGCACTCGATGCAGTGTGTACTGCAGTGAGTTTAACACCAAGTTTTCCTGATTTAATATGGCTATGGTATGACCAGAGAGGCATCATTTGGCTGAGTGCATAGAAGCATTCTTTCAGCTGAACTTTCCTCTTCTGAATGTTCAGAGGACCTGGGCATGACTGCAAAACAGTCCCAGAAATATCTTGTCAGGCACTTTTCAATCCTTCTTCCTAAACCAGGTTCCTAGAGCCCATGTTTTTTTTGAATCCACATCTTGGACACTTGTCTAAGTTTCAAACTTTTTTTGCCCCCGTTGTAACAAGAAACACTGCTTTCCCCCTCCCAGCTGGGGAGGTAAAGCTGAAAGTGCTTCATCCCCCTGTAGTGCAATGCCTCTATGTCATACAGCCTAGCAGTGCTTTACTATTGTCCCCTGCTATGTTGTGTCAAAAATTTCTGTGTAACATGCTATTTTCCCAGAACTCCTAACACTGCTGTTTACTGTGTGCCCTTGTGCACTGAATTCTTGTGGTTTGAGTTGTTTTTCCCAGGTATGCCGTTCTGCATTTTTCCCAGATGAATTCACTCCTGGTGGTGTTTGCCTCTGCCTCCAGTTCTTCAGCAGCTGTAGAGTCCAGCATTGACTAAAGGTAAGAAATCACAGTTCACATTAGAGTCTCACTGCTGTATTTCTGTAGCTCTACTGGTTTTTGCATCATTCTCCCACTGCAATTTTCATGAGCATGTTTTCAATTCCTACTTCTTACTTCATCAAAGAATGTTTTGAATCAAGCCAAGCCTAGTAATGATTCCCATCTTTCTTTGTTAGAAACTCCTCTCGTGCTACTCCTTGTTTTCATTTTACATTGTTATTTCAGTAGTGTCTCTTACCCAGTTTCTGTTGCCAAGATTCTGTCTGTATCCACGGCAACTTAAATAATTTTGAGAGTGAGATAGCGAGAGGTGATGTATCAATTACTAATACCCAAGTAAATGACCTCTGTGGCACTCCCTTCGTGCATCACTGTAATTCTGCTTGTTTGAAAATGTTTGGGTGCAGTGCGTACAGTTGTGGAGACAGGGAAGATTCCTCACTAATGAAGACCTGCTGTTTCGTAATGCTGCAACATGTTCCAGCCTGTTCGGGTGCCATGTGCATCACGTGGGATCTGGGCTGGCAGCCAGCGCAAATGTTTCTTCAAGGACTTTAGGACATATTCTAATTATGTTTAGATCCTCTCGCTCTCTTTTCATCTGAAGGATGTCACTCTTTCTGCTCATTTCGAAGCGCGGTGCAAAGCGCTCCATCTGCCAGCGCAAGAGGGGCCCGCTGGTACCCTTGTGTGAGAGGCAGTAGGATGGCTGGCTTTGTGAGCGACTCCTCAGCCTCCAGCTGGGAGAAGTCCCGGGCCTTTGAAGGCTGCCGGAGCTTGGCCAGTGTCCAGCAGTGTTTTCATGCAGTGCTGCAGGAGATGTGCAGCTCCCTCATTTCTGTGAGCCTGGCAGGGGAAAAGGGGGAATGAGTTGTGGAATGAAGTGACAGAAACTTGCCATAGCTGAAAAATGCAACGTTTTGTGAAGGACGATGAAGGAAAAATGTGTTTGTGGGAGCCATACATGTGAACATGATATTGAATGTGTGTGATGGGACTGTGGGATCTTACCTAGGTGTCGTTTTGAAGGGAACAGGAATTGCAAAACAACCTGCAAGAATAAAGGCCATTGTGCAATCCTATGCACTGAAGCATAATTCTGTGAGGTGACCGCAGTGAGAACAGCCCCATGTCTGTATGTGGTACGTGGCAGGTGAGACCGTGCATTTCTGTTTGTGTGTAGAACAGGCTGAGGGCTTTCGGAAAGATGCAGACTCAGCCTGGAGGAAATGTTCCTGATGTGGGGAGGAAGGAGAGACACTCTTTTCTGTCCTTACTTTGCAAGTTATCCAAGGGCAAGCCTGTATTCTCATCTCTGCTGTGGTCTATGTTGCTAAATATACGTGGTGCTGTCTACATATGCTAAATTTCATGGGTTCTTTCCAGGAGAGCCCCGTGCAATAACAACTTCTTTTCAACCAAGTAAACTTCTCAGGGGTGGTATTGTTACATCAGATCCCTGGCTAACTAATGATTCTTATTGCCTAGGCAAGTGCATTAAGTAACTGGATACATAAGAAAGTCTGGGTCAAACTTCAGAAAGTCGGCCAGACTCTCTCAATCCTTTGTGGCTGCTGGGATCATCCTGCTGCCTGGTGTGACCTGAGTAATCAGCGCCTTGTCAGACTGGCGTGTGCTCACGGTAGTGCTCCGCAGCAGGTCCACACTCTGTTGTGGGTGGCATCTGTGTCCAGGAAGAGACTTCTGTGTAACTTCTGGGGCCAATGTTAGTGATAGAGCTGAAGTGACTTCAAGAGAGGAATGGGACCAGGGTTTAAAATCTCTAGCCTGCATGTCATGAACAGAACACAAGCCACCTTCAAGTGGTATGTGGCCCAGTAACTGTGGTTGCCACTGCGATAACCGTTGTGAACTCCTTCAAGAGAAGATGGTTTCCAGGCTGTTGTGGAGTTAGTTGTTGGATAGGGCTTCTCCTGGAAAAAAATAAAGAAATTTTGGGTTGTTCTTTCCATCTTGCCCAGATGTAAGATTCAGAGAGAGGAAGAGAAACTGAGGCTAATTCTTTTCTTCACCTATACTTGACTTATATCGCTGTAAGCTTGCTTACCTCAGTATATGTAAGATGAAAGTCAGGCTGTGCTCTTGGGACTGGGTGCGCAAGACTGGAGTAGGCGTCTGGCTTGAAGAGGTTTCTTTGTACTTTAATGGGCACTGCAAGGGGTTCCCAAGAGAATTCTGCAGATGAAAGCTGTTTTTCTATGGGCAGGCTGCATAGTGTCTCATTACTGCTCTGGCTTTTGCTGCACAGCACATATGTTACTGCGGGGTTGTCAGCCCTTCAGTAGATTTCTACAGCGCAATAAAAATAAGTAGATTAAGCAAGCAAAGAAGATTAGAGACACTTTGGGGAAGGAAAGGGAAGGGAGGAGGATGAGCAAGAGCGAGTATAAAAAGAGACCACAAGATTGAGAGTGCCAGGCTTCCTGGTGCATGTTACACAGGGTGGCTTTCTTTGTCCCTTTCGGGTTTGGGTTAGGCAGACTGAATAGAACCAATCCTGACGCCATGTCCAGAGAGAAACTGGAGTCGTTGGTCAAGAACATGGAGATCATGCTCTCTGAGGTAGAGCAGCTGAAGATCCACTGCACCAAGCAGACGGAGGAGGTGAACCAGGTGGTGCAGGAACTGCGCCGAGAGAACAGGGAGCTGACGGAGAAGTACGAGCACATCTGTCAGGACCTGAAGGAGGCCAAGGAGGCCATTGCCCAGCTGCAGGACACCAAGTTTGCCTTTGAGGCAAAGGAGCGACAAGCACAGAAGCTCAACCGGCAGCTGTGAAGCGACAGGAAAGAGAAGCAAGAGATTCCTTGACCTGGTCTAAGAGTAAACGGAAACCTTCAACCGCTGCAACCGAAAATCCCTGGATCGGTATTTTAAAGCAACCCTTTCCCTTTCTCCTCTGACTAAACCTGTTTGCTGGAAAAAACCCCGTGTCTTTGTGGAGGCAAGATCTCAGACGCAGCTGGAATTCTAGCCCAGAAGGCTCCTTCGTTAATGACTAAATACCTCATTATGCTGGGAAGGAAATCTTATTCCAGAATTCCTTGTCAGAGATCTGAGCCATAGGCGTACAGCAATGGATGCCAGGATCTGGGCACCTTCTCATGCCCCATGGGGGTTGCACAGGGACAGAGCCCGGGAAAAGAACTGTCTCTGCCTTGAGCCACTGGAGAGAGCTGTGCCGCGAGAGTCTGCCGAGATGGAGAGAAGGATCATTGCCTTGACAGCCCCTGTTGCTCTGTTTCGTGGCTAACTTTTCTGTATTGCTCAGCGAGGATGCGATGCTGTTAGTAGGGTGTCAGCTTCCTTGCTGCCTGGTGCTGGGAGACATCAGCGAGAGCGTACGTCGTGCCTCATGCTTCCAAGTACTTGCTGCGAAGGGATTGTTGGTCCAGAGGATCTTTAAATGCTATTACAGTCAGCATTGTCCTCTTCCAATTCCAAAGTGAAGTATAAGAACTGGAAAGGTTTCTGTCTCAATTTCCATTTCAATAGTGTTAAATTCGAATGACTCTGTCTTTAGTATGCTAGAGTTAAACCTCTGCTGAATATAACACTTTTTTAACCAAAGAGCTATGTTTTGGCACTGGATTTACTTTTCTTAAGCAGGAGTAACATGTATAAAGGGACCAGGAATTAGGAGGGATAAATGTATGTGGGGTGTGGAGGTGAAAATTGCTTGTCAGAGGTTTTACTTTCAACTTTTCTCTCTTTTCCTGTACCTCCTAAGCAGCATTTGGGGTAGACAGTGCCAAGCCCAGCTAAGAGCAGGTGACTTTTGACTCCACAGTGAATAGCAAGAAATCTCTGGGGTGGAGTGTGGAGAGATTGCTGAGAGAAAAAGCCTGAATATTTAAATGGAGAAAAAGCCTGAGTGTTAAAATGGAGAATAGCTGGAATAGTTCCAGGCGGATCTTTCTTCACTGGCTGTGATGCAGCCAGCTTCCTTCTTCCCTCCGAAGCTTTGCTGTGTCGTTACCTCTGACCGCAAGCTCCCTCTGTGGCGAGGGCTGTCATTTAGGAGAAGCAGAGGAGCTGTTTCCATCCCTGAGGTACTCGGGGCCTGCATGGCATCACGAGCCCAGGCAGACTGCGTGGGGCCGGAGGGGACCCACCACACCGAGAGCAGGGAGTCAAAGGGGCAGAACAGTTCAGCAAGGCCTTCTCTTAGGACTCAGTTCAGCAATGGTGAAAATAGTGGTAGTTTTGTCATTGATTATAAAAATAATGATACCAGGCCTAGAATTAGCCAGTTATTGTTCCTTCTCTGCTCTTCCCTCTGCCACATCAGTCTAGGCCTGATTCAAAGCCTTTGGAAATTAAAATCTTCCCATTAATTTGACTGAGCTCTGGGCCGCTTCTGTGCAGGGGGCTGCTGTTTGTGCGGTAAACAAAGCACTGGGACATCCAAGGGGAACAGCTTTTTCTGTGCATTGCTGTAAGTGGGAGCTGTGACAACATGTTTTGTTAAATTTGTGTGATCTAGACTTCTATTTTTTGCTATTTTGGGTGGAGCAGATTGCAATATCTGAAAAACATTTGGGAGGTTGGAGATTGTCCTTTATGTTTTCAAATGTAATCTGAATACAAATGACCAGCCTTGACGCTTTGCTCCTTGCTCACTGGTGACAGCTTGGGGAGCACAAGAAATCAACATTATTCACTATAATTGTTTGTATAAGAGCTAAAAAATGTTTTCTTTTGAAATTAATTCTCAAGCCCAAATCTGCTTACCACCTGTGATTTCTTCTACTTTTTATATGTAATTAAAATGTAAAACTAACAATAAAAGGAAAACAAACAGCTGAGGGAGCGTCTGTTCTGGATAAGGCATTGCCTCATTTAATACATGTGTATGTTATTTTTTGAGTGTGTGTGTGTATGCTTGCTAAATATAATTATTCCTGTTTAAATCCTGTGCAGCAAGGAATGGACTAATGGAGACCCTCCAGATCTCTCTGTGTTCCCAGGTTAATCTCTCTAAATGAGATTCTCTGTGTGGCTGCCAAGTTCACCCTGCGCAATATTTAAATCCATGATACAGAAAAAGAAAATGGGATTGCAGTGTCCTTATGACAATTTTCTTAATAACGAGCAGGATTCAAAGTCTCTAATTTTAAGGAAAACTGTGAGAAAGAGTTCATGTAAATATCCTAAGATCTGGGGTAGGATATTAAAAAACCTGGATGCGTTATCCAATGGTAGTAAAACAATAATTTAACACCCTTTCCCTTCCAATAGGCTCAGTTGTGTCCTGGTTTTGCTTACATGAGTTGAACTTGAAGGTAGTTGGGCTAGTTTAACATGGATGTATATTCCACTACATGTAGCCCCTCTGTTTTTCATATGCAAATCTTTGTGTATCCAAGTATAGTCTTAGCAAGGCATTGGTGCCTTCACTTGTATTCTGAGGTGCGGTGTATTGGAGCACCTTTCACAACAAAGTTTGCCTGGAATTAGTCAGAGCACTTTGAAGTGTGGTTTTGCTATTTGAACGCTGACATTATCAGTGCATGCTGCTTTGCTCCTTTAAATGGCCTAAGGATGAAGAACTGAAACTTGTGCGTAGCATCATCAGCTTGTTCTGAAAAAAAGTCTCACCTGATTTGGGTGAGAACCAAAATAAATATGAAGTGACAGGCTTACCATTTCCTTCATCTTGGAAAGGGATAAAGAGAGATATCTAATTCCTTTGAATACAAAAAGCCAATTTATTTGAAGGCTGCCTTGGCAAGCACAGCACCAGAATTGGATCAGTTATCAAGAAGAGACTAAGAAGAGGACCCCATCAGACCAAGAGCCTGTGAGCTGACCTGTTCCTGGAGCAGATTACAGCAAAATACTGATGATTGCATTGCTTTTCACTGATCTGGCCCACATTATATGGAAGTGTGCAAGAATGGAGACTGGGTAGGAATGAAGCCGATACCTCTCTGACATTCAGCAAGAACGTGCTTGGGTGAGGGGGAGGGAGTTTAATGATATCCATGAGCATATGAACTGATGGCTGGGAATCCTGGGTTAGTAGCTCGCAATGGACAAGAAACCCTGTTGGTGAATCAAAAGTATCAAAAGATAGAGGTATCTTGGGATTTGTAAGGAGTGTAAGTGAAGAGAAGCACAAATCTGTTGGGGAGTACTCACTTATTAATAAGCAAAAGTGGGCTGCTTCTGTGCAGCCACGAAAACATGAGGAAAACCTCCCAAACGTCTAAAAGTCCTCAAAACTTGATAAAATCATGGCTCTAAGGCTCCTGCATGAAAGAGGTGAAAGAATCTTCTGTGATACTTATTTCATTACCGCTTATGGAAACCTGCCTTTGGAAAGGTCTCCAGATCGTAGGAATACATTGTCTGCAGGAGAATTTGTGAAGCTCAGCAGATGGAGTTTGATACTCTAGATTAAAAATCATGTGGAAATGTGAATACAATGTAGAAGGTGATTGCTTCAGAAGTCTTTTTGGTCTAGGTCTGCATGTGTCTAGTTCTCTGTAGTGATAGTTATGCAGCCCTCAAAGCCCTGGCTTTGGGCATCCTGAGTTACGTACCAATAACCCTATCAATACTGGAGTCTATTCTCCATACATCTTACTCCAGTTTGCTGTCTTGAAGTGCTGACTTCAATGGCTGCACGCTGACAGAGCACATGAAAATTGTCTCTGCTTGTAGCAGGTTCTGCACAAAAGTTGGGTTAACTCAACCCAATTTGAGATCTGCACAGAGCTAACTCCTCTGCAACAGTCCTCAGCACTTGAAAGAGTTCATGGGTGGCCAGGTCTCTGAAGGAGATGTAGACCAGCACTAGAATTACTGCAAGAGGATATCAGGCTTTGGTGCAGTTAAGTTGTATAGCAGAGCTCATTGGTGTGTGATATGATTTCTACCTTTACTTGAAGGACTTTGCAATGCCTCGTGGACAAGCAAGGGTTCATTCTGTAGACTGAGCAGCTGTGATTCAGAGGGCTAAATGGCATGCCGATCCTGCGACAGCGAGTGAGAGTCTGGGAGGAACAGAGTTATTGGTGCGCTACCCAAATTTGAAAAATAGCTCAGTTCAGATTGAAGCGAATTTTACTTTTCCTGCTTTTTCTTTAAGAAATAATATGAAAAAGTTCAGTATGTCAAAAGATGCATTCCTTCCAAAGAGAGCTGAAGCCTCCTGTTTTCAGACCCTCGTGCAGCTGATGGAAGGAGTGGTATGCTGTAGAGTCCCCAGTAGCAGCGGACTTGGTTTGACATCCCAGAGACCCCTATTTCTTTACCGTGTCATTCAGTCATCAGGACACTTACCTGGGATGCCAGATTACTGCTCGGTGTTATCCTGTGCTCAGAAGAATTTGAGCACGTCCTCTGAATAAAATGCCCCAAGTAATAGGCTAAAGTATTTGAATGGCTGCCAGTTTCCCTTGATTAGGCTACTGCACTTATCTAAGAAACTGGATATTAATCCAAAATCAAAGCAAGACAAACATCCCATTTTGAATCACGTGACCCAGCCATAACATCACAGATCCTTGCTCTTTTGGTAAATGACCAAGAGAGCGATGAAGAACACCAGTTTGTAATGTGTCTCTATACCATGGTTTCCTGATCACAATATTCTCCTGGGAGGTTCAGATCTCTTAAACAAACTGAACACAGATCTTTCTCTTCCTTAGGTGAATGCTCAAGCCACTGAGACCAGCTTCTCTTCTGGAGGCTTTGTGAGTGATCTCCCTGTCTTTATCACAGTTGATGAACTTTTCCATAGTATTTTCTTCCCCTGTCCTGTTGAGGACAATGAGTGAAATTGCAGCTTGGTGGGCTCTGGTGACCAGCTAAGGTCAACCCACCACAAGTGTTAGACAGCCATTACTAGTTAGACTGGAGCTGTGTCCAGTAAAGCATGCAGATCTTTAGACAGTCTTTGGAAGCAGCCTCTGGCAGTAAGGAATCCTGGTGGTTTGTTTCTTTGAAAGGTACTTCTGGAGCATAAGGACAGAGAAAGCAGAAGACCTCTGGCCATGTAATGGTTGAAATCCCCATATCACAACTCCTGTAGAGACTGCTTCTTGCCAAAAGCATTTCACTGATGGGATTAGAAGGAATATCTTGTTCAGCAGTATCCACTCACTATGCATTTACGTCAGCTGTTTCTTCTCGATGATCCCATCTTGGTGACACCCAGATGCCATTGCCTCCGGGCTAGCCACTGGATCGAGTACGTGGAAAGAGGTAAATGCCTGTGGTCCTGATGGTGTTCACTCCATAGTGAACTGTGAGTGTCTTATCAAGAGATTCAAGAATGGTCTTGAATCAGTGGATTATCTTACTTTCACTACATGGCAGGTGTTGAAAACAATTTCAGCACAGGGATCATGTCCTTTCCTCCAGAGAAAAGGTACACACGCAAAACTGTCTGGGGAACTACAGGGCAAAGGTTTACTTCATATTTACATTGTCTTTTTCCTGATAAGGACTGGCCTCGAGTTCAAATCCCACACTAAGACCTTCTGATTTTGTCATGTCTCTACTGGAACCAGAAAGTGTGATCAGATTTTTCATTCCTTTTGTTAATAAAAGAACTTTTGTCAGGGTTTCATGTTGCTTAGTTGTGGTAAGAGTCTGGTCACTTCTTGTTTATTTCAGCATCTCAGGGGGTTATCTATTAAGTCTTTATGGGGTTAAAAATGAATCCAGATGTGTTTCCAAAGTATCCGCTTTAATGCAGTAGGCACAGCTGTTCTTCGGTTGTATCCTGGGTAGATTCCAACACGAGCAGTCACATTTTCCCCGTCTCTGAACTCCCATGTACTTTTAACTATCAACAAGAACACAAGAACCACAAGAACATTACTAAGCTTGGTATTTCCAAAAAACATTTGTTGAGAGTCCTGCTGCTGTGAGAAGAAATGTTAAGAATCAGGTATTCATAAATTCATATGGAGTTGTGGTTTTTTGCTTTCTAGTTTTGAACCTTTAGGATTGGATTTTGTGCCTTTGTCTTGCCAACGATACGCGCTAAAAGCTTTAAACTGATCTAAAAGTGTGGTTTATTCATATGAGGCCAAGGGTTCAGGCTTTGGTTTGTGGGAGATGACATATCATGAAGTTTAGGATGTAATCATGACAGCTGGCAGGATGGCAGTAGCCGACAGGCAGTTGAGAGTACAGATGGATAAAGAAAAAGCCTATGCTGGTGTAACTTCTTCCTGATGGAAAAGGAGGGCTCACAGCTTGGCCCAAGCCCCAGATTTATTTTCTTAGGGTAAAATTCAAATCTAAAGGGGCAAGACTATAATCTCTATATTCTTAATTAGGCACTAACAATGTCCAGTTGTTGTCTCCCTGACAAGCGGAACATAGGTAGCTATGTGTGAGCACCACCATTAGGCACTCTTCTGGGGTGTCTTTCAACCTTTGGTGTTCCCCTGTTTCTTGACTGAGGTGTTGCCTTGTTGTGTTGGTTTTCCTGTTAGGGTTTATCCTTGTTTATTGTGGCAGAGTTAGCTTGGACAGGAAGGTAGAGGATTGCTTTTACATGTGGAAAAGATGCGACTTTTCTTTGAACTCTGTCCCCTGTGGTGCGAGTAGTGATAGGATTTGAGTACTGTGCACCTTCTGTGGCCGGTTGCCAGGCAGGGGTTCACCAGGAGGGGTGAAAAGAGCTGTAACCCTTGGATAAAACGGCTTTTGTGTCACCTGGTGCATTTTTGAGGTTGCTAGAAACTTCTTTTCCGTTTGGAGCCCTGTGTGTCTAGGCTTGTCAACAGTTGCCAAGGATATTGTCTCTTTTTATAATCTAAAGCAGTAGTGTGGCCAAGGAGAAAGTAGTGATACCAGGTCTGGAGATTTCATTGCACATCTTGATGTCTTCCTCGGAAGATCCAGCAAGTGGAGTTACCTGAAGGTGAAGGTTCAGCTTTCCTTTTACAAGTAAGGTTCTGTTTCTCATGGTTTCAAATGAACTACTGATGAAAGAGAACTGTAACACTGGAAGGCAAGCAAAAAAGACAAAACCAAACTTACGACTTTAAAGCTATTCTCATAGTTTTGGAGACCTCAGTCATAATATTTTTTAAATAAGGCTGAAATCCTGGTAGCTATAATGGCTGGACTAGAATCTATTTTTATAGATCAAAGATCTCTGTATTTCAATATTTATTTGTTTTATACTGAGCAGAGGACAAAATCAATGGGGGGGGAATAATCTGTTTTGAACAACAGTAACACAAGTTGTTATGCAATGATTTCTCTAATATCCACATGATTAACAGCACAAGTTTTTCCTTGTAATGCATCCAACTAGATTCCTTTTCTCTTAACAGTTTTTATTTCACTAAATTTTTACTTCGTGGGATTTTTCAGAGGGTATCTGAATTGCACGGCACTTGTTAGAGGAGAAAATAGAGAAACCTGAGCTGCCGCTGTGTTTGGTTAAATTCAGGTCTGTATCCAGAGTGTGGGTATTTTCAGACCTTAGGGATCTGCTTAACTCTGCCTGGAGCCAGATCTGGCTGCAAATTGTATTTAAGTTCAAACTTTCTGTGGTTGAAAGCATAGCTGTGAACTGTGATTCAGGCTTTGCTTTTAAAGTGAATGTTAAGTTAAACAATTCTAATTGTTTTTTGGACTTAGGAACTTACTGAAAGTGAATACTGAAGGGAGCTCTGGATAACTGTCTCTCTTTTGATATGCTGCCTACAGCTAAAATAATACCGGTTACAAAGGGCCCCACCCCTGCAATAACTTCAGGCACAGTTTGGAGCCGATGTGTGTGTGCTCACACACGGACTACGGGAGCTAGAAACGATTCCAAAACATGCGTGCTCACGACTCTGGCTTTCCCAAGCGAAAGCAAAAGCTTCTGTGACCAAACGCAGAGGCTGAAGGGGTTAAATGAAATACAACTCTCCTTTTCCTGTGCAGTAAGGATTAGTAACCAAACAGAAGCTGGAGAGAAGAGGCTTAAGAACCACTGTTTGAATCAGAAAGATAGGAAAGTGGGTTTTGGAGCTTGGCTGCAGAGTGGTGTAAGAGTCTCCAGCTTTTGCACTCACCTTTCACAGGTACACGCAGAAGGTAAGAGTTGACTTCGTGCTCTGGGCTCTCTCTTGATCCCTCTACCTGGGCATCTCTTTTCTACTAGTGTTTTCAGTGTTGTTTGTGATTTTTTTTAAACTAGTTTTCATTTCCCACCGTTGTTTCCCTTCAGTTAAAAAGAGTACAGAGGAGAGGAAAGACCAGAGTCCTTTTGACGACATTCCGTGTATTTGGTGTAAATGAATCCTGTTCACTCGCAGTTAATTACACTGAGACTTGAAGTAATCAAAACTGCTGTACGTGACATTATGGGTGGGGGGAGTAGGGGAGTGGAAGGAGAAGGTGTCAGTTTGTTAGGATGCTGGACGCATGTAAAAGAACATCATTTTTGCTGGTAGGAATAAAAGCCCACCCAGGTGCTAAGACTCATGCACCCCCTGATTATCACCCCTGTGCCAGCAGGTGCTGAGGGGAGGGAGTGTTTCCCAGTCAGACTTGCATTGCTTTCAGCTGTGTGAGACGGGATCCATTTGGGAGGCTCTCCCCAGGTACTGTCAGAGTCAGTGGACCTGTTTGTGGAAGGGAAACTTTGCAGGACTGGATCTTCCATCCCTAAGGATGTGTGGAGTGGGCCAAGGAGGCAGCTTCAGAGACCTGTTGTGGCATGGAGATGGTAATGGGCTGGGAGCAACACGGCAGGGCAGGGGATTTGCCTGATGCCCTGGCATTCCTCGTGGGTGGTCAGGTGGAGTTAGAGGAGCAGCTGATTCTACAACTGAGTTTCAGAGCTTTGGCAAAGGTAACATCAGTCTTGAATAGAGTTCATGGGATTAGGAATAACTGCTGTTAGTACAGGTGCTTAGGATGATGGTGTATTGCTTTAGGTCTGTTTTCAGAGACCCTAAAGAGAGTTTGTAAACATTTTCATTCATTACTTTTGGAAGTATCTTCACAATACTTGGAGTTTCTTTTATCCCTTCTGCATTGCACTTACAAGGGCCCTTCAACAGCTTCTTTGTAAGTTGGTTTGCCACTTCAGTGTTTCTCTCCTGGCTTCATAGAGATGTACCACCCTCTGTAATGCCAGGGCTTTTTCCAGTCCCTGTAGCTAGAGCAGCCATGGAAAACCATTCTTTCTGAGATGCAGCGTGTCGGAGAGCTGCTGTGCTACACAGCCACGTGTTGGACAACCTCATTCTGGATGTTCAGAACAAATATTTCCCTTTACAGGGAGCAAAGGGAAGTGGTCGTGATGTGCAACAAAGGTAGGTAGGACCATGCATCTCTGGCATGGCACTAGCTTAAACTGGTATTTGTTCATGTTAGTAAAAGGCAAGATTAATAACATGCAAAAAGAAAATAGAGCAAATTTGCTATCTCTGGAAGTTTTGCTTTTAGCATGTTTTCCTGTCCACTGTGAGATTATTGAGACTTCTTTTTCAAGCATGTTTGCAGGTTCTCACACACCATGGAGCATCCTGACATCTCAGAGGTGTTTGGTTTTAAAATACTTTGCTTCATGAGTATAAATGCTGGACGGCTTCACAGAAATGCTGTGGTTGGGGTAGCTACACCGTAGCATTTGCATGTTCCAAATCTGTCTACTAGTAAGCACTCTACCCTAACATTTGAGGTGATTTTCAGGTAAGGGTTTAGGGGTTTTTTTGCTGGTTTCTCTCTCTATATATGTATATATAAAATAGTGTTAAGTATAAAAGAAACTAAATTGTCTTAATTTTAAGGGGAAAGTAGCAATCATTATGATACTGTAGCGCTATAGAAAAGTCAGGGAATTGATGATCTCAGATGTTGCTCTTCAATAAGCGCAGACGCAGATCAGATTTGATGCAGAGCCTGTATCTCTGGTTTTGGGTTGGGCTTGCTCTCAGATCCAGCTACTTTCCAGCTTGGTAAAAGAGAAAGCTGGTAGAGCTCATCTAATCTAGTTGCTTAAGGGATTGCTTGCCTCCCAAATTAGGCACCAGGATTCAGCTGGAGTCTCTGTGAACGGCTGTGCCCTGACTTGCTGAAAGGGCTTAGGAAATGTGAAATGAGAAATCAGTTACGTTGTTGGAACTGGTTTTCCTGGTGGTACTTGAGTTTGAGTTAAAAGAGCAAATTTTATTCTAAAGAAACAAAGATGTTCTGTTAAAATTGGGACCCTGGGGAAAAAAGAACAACCGTCCAATCTTGATTGAGGGCTCCTTCTGAAAGCAATGTAATTACGGGTAAATACTGTTCTGTGCCTCAGAACAGGTAGGGCTTAGGTTGCCAGAAGGCTTTCTCTTCCTTCAGAGGGGGACTTTAAATGTTAATAAAATGCTAACCACTTTATTAGATTACATACTGACCTCGTGACTCATCAATACACTGTAAACAGCCTTTTCTGTAAGAGGATGAGAGCTGCTGTTTGTATAAGAACAGCACCTAGAATACATGTGAGCCCATTACAGCAGTCCTCACGATCACTGTTATAGGTTCATCATTAGCTGAGTGAAGGGGAAAATTTTGTCCTGGTGGCATGTTGATGCTCAGGGAACTACAAAAGAAATAACTTGCTTTGCTCTTAGGTCTGTGGGAAGGATTATACAAAATGATGATAAACCCCTCAGCGTATCTATCACAGTTACTGAGCCTAGGCAGTGACGGATGATTGCTCTGATCCAGTACAGTCATTTGCAGTTATGTCCAGGGTATGATGGGCTTGTCAAAAGAACTTATTTCACTGGAAATGGTACTCTGCTGGATACAGCTTCACTGTCTCATTTTTTAACACTCTTAGATCTGAACTGCAATTTGTTGTGGTCCAGTCTTGGATGATGAGTAATAATGGTTAAGAATGGACTTTAATATAAAAGGATTTAAGTGGGTACCTACTCATGTGCATAGTCTATGTACAAACCACTTGTTTATGCTTTCTCATACAGTAGCAAGCTCGCCCTCTTGACAGGCATTCATGATGTATAGAAAACATGTACCATCCACAGACTGTGTATTTCTCTGCCTAGCCCTTAAAGCAGTAATTGGAGGCCCTGGTTAGGGTATCTGTGGGAGAAACCAGCTTCAGAGAAAAGAACCAATTTATTTTTAGATCACACTGTTGTCACTTTGCTGTGATCACACAGTCGAGCATGTGCTTCCTTTGAGATCTCTCCAGGCTCTGCAGTGTGATCACACCCTCCTCAGATCATTTTTTATGAAGTTAATTTTTAGTGACAGATGAAAGATGCCAGGGCCGGTATCCCTAGAGACTGCAGCCTTAATTCCACTAGCGCATGTTCTGCCTCCAAAATTTTTTAGTCAAAAGTTCTGTTGGTTGTTTTTTTTCCTTCTAATTTATTGTAGTTAGTTCTCCTCGTGTTAGTTATCTTTCCTTTGCAGTTATGTGAGTAAGCCCACTGACTTCTCTGGGGAAATTCCTGCTTCATGCCACTGAAGGTATGTCTGCATGCCCGTCAGTAAGGGGCACTCCTTAGGGTTAGTTCTTCTCGTGTTAGTTATCTTTCCTTTGCAGAGTTATGTGAGTAAGCCCACTGACTTCACTGGGGAAATTCCTGCTTCATGCCACTGAAGGTATGTCTGCATGCCCGTCAGTAAGGGGCACTCCTTAGGGAAGAGATGCACCCATACAGGTATGGTGTGCTTGGCGTGTGTACAGCTATATATTTAGTTAAAACTGAGTTACTTTTTTTGTTCCTTAAAGCTATCTTAGATTCCAGAAACATTGTAGAGGCAGCAGCAATCAAAACCCACATGAGGTTTCCTCATGTTTTCCTGTCTCTGTTATTAGTCCCCAAGCAAATTGGTTCAAAGCTAACACAGGTGTTCCCTATGTATACTACAAGTGTACTGTTGAGTGCAGTGCTGGCATTCACTCGGTGAACAGAGGTGCAGATATTGCAAAAAGAGGCAGAAAAGAGTTTGCATTGTTTTAAAGTTTCCTTTTGAGAGAACGCTCTCTTTTTTTATCATTATTTTTCAACCCCTTGCACAGTGCAGAAGATTGCCACATTTATATTTAGGACGGAATGAAGTGAAATAAAATGGTAAGCAATCTTCCAGCATTGAAATCCTTTCTTTTCCTAAAGAATTCTCCAACATTTGAATTGGAAGGGATTAGTCTCAGCTGGCTAAAGTGTTCATAAACAGCAGCAGTGCTCAGTGTCGGGTGAAATTTCAGATCAGGCTAAATGACTTGTACAGGTAAAGCTCGAGCTGTGACAGGACAGCGGTAAATGTAAAAGGTTGTTAGCCTTTACTTTGCACTTATGTTAGTGGTTGAGATATGATATCCTTGTCATGTATTTTCCACAGGCAGTGTGTGGCTTCTTGTTGCAATGTTAACTGTCTAAATCAGTCTGTGTGCACTTGTCATTACCCCTACATGCTCCCAGATTTAATTAACAGCTAAGCACAGTGAGAGTACCAAAATAGAACGCAGAATCCTATCTTTACTCCTTATAATAAATCTCTGGCTGTGAACCTAATGGTGGAAGGCTGGCTGCAGAAAATTGAATCTCAGCTGATATTAATAGGTAGACAATAGATTGTCCTCGTGAAGCACTGTCTTCACTCCTGTAAAGGGCTGGCATAGTGACCACGTTTACTTGGAAGAGACTGCCTCGCTGACCTAAACCTTAGATACTTCATTGTGGGTTTTGGAGAGTGGGGAAAGACACAGATCTGCCTTACTGGAACTCCTGTGTGTCTGATCTTGCTCTTGCACCTGATGATTTTTCAACTCCAGTTTTGTGTGGTTTCAGTATTCAAATTAAAACTGGACGACAGAGGCTGCAAGAGCATCCCCAGGTGTTGTTGAACTTGGCATTGCTGTAGAAATCCTCTGTAAAAACGTTGTCAGTCCGAGTCAGCCACATGAGGCGATGGCCCAGTGCAGATTTATGTCTCTGTTATGAATTGGGCTGAAGGCTGAGATGAAGGCCTATTGATAGAGCAGTCTAGAAGATGCTTGTGTGTTACCACTGCTCAGTTCTCCACACAGCTCGTACTCTGCTGCCGTGCTCATTAGTAAGTTGTTTGGGTTTGTTTTGTTTTTCCATTTAACAGTGTGAATTTGAAAGCTGTTCTAGCTGAAAGTTTATCATTCATAATATGTATAATATGGCTGAAAGTATACCTCAGCAGGGTTACTTTCTTGATGAGGATTCTTCAACTTCTAGCCTGTATTTAGAGTGCGTTCATAAATCTGGATACCAATAGTAAAGATATCTCCATAAAGCTTCTATTTGGACAACTTGTGTCATGTTTTCCTTTATCCTTTCTCCTTTTCCACCAGGCTCTTTCAACCAGTCTTGTATTTAAACACATGTTTATAAACATTTATCTTTTGCTTTGTATATAAACAGCTCTTTATGAATGTGGCTCATTGCGTGGTCACGGCAAAGGAAATTCCACACCTCCCACTCTAGCAGGCACATTAATTGGCTTATCCGCCCCAGCCCAAAGGACATCAGGGCTAGGATTTTCTTTGGAAAAATGTCAAACCAAAGATTGTTTACTATAGTTGGGCAAGAAAACAGGCAAAGCAAGATTCTTGAATGTGATATCGTCTGCGTAAAGGGGTGATTGGTTTCTTGGTTCCTCTGGGCTGTGTGATGTGGTCCTCATGCTCTCCAAACTGTGTTCCCAGCCTAAGTAAAAAGAGCTTTTTCCCTGTCCTTCATCCCTGCTCCAAGGAGCCTCTTTCTCTCCTCACCCTCATCTCATCTTTTTCCTGTTTGTGTATATTTTCCCTCTTTAACTCTTCCACCAAAAGCTTAAAAGGTGCTTCCTGGTAGACAAGGCAAACAACAGCAAGCTGGAACCAAGGTATGCTGGATGTTTTGAGAGCAAAGCAAGAATCATGTCATTAGAAAATGTAATGAGTTTAAAAACGAAAAGATTTTGCTCTAAGTCTGTGGCTAAAAAAAAAAAGTATGCCAATGGATAATTGGGCAATATATCACCATCCTTTCCGGCTTCCCACCTCCTTCAACTAAACTTCTAAAAATGTAACTGAGATATGACGTGTTTAAAGGGGGGGTGGAGTTGGGAGTGGAGGAAAGGGAAGGAAATTCTGAAAAGGTGCGAGCAGTGGGATCACAGTGACAATTTCTGCTTTAGTGCTGAATGTGCTAAACTTTACAATAATTTCTGCCTATATTGCAACAGGCAAATATTTATTGCAGGAGTGGCCAACCTGTGGCTCGCAAGCCACGCAAAGGCAGCTTCTGTGTCAGGGCTACCTCAGATGGGAATAACAGATCCACATTGGGTAATTCAAATCCCCAGTTGGAAGACAAAATGAACTTTAAGGACCTGCTGAAGCCAGTATTGCTGGGTGGCTTTGCCACTTACATGCGTGCCCAGGTAAATCTTGTCTGGCAATAGAGAAGTGGGAAACCTGAAGGGGTCTTTTTATCTTCTGCCTATGAGCCACTCCCAGAACAGTCCCTGACCCACATGTGTGTCTTTACCCAAAGGGTGATTTAGAAATGTGATTTGCAGGCAAAAGAAGACTGGTCTGTCTTATGTGCTGAACGGGGAAGACCTACGTAGCACTGACTGTCCAAATATTTTCAAAAAGAATAGAAATCCCAGACTGATAAATCTGTGAGAAATGGAGTGCATTAAACCTCTTTTATTCTGACTTTGTGATCTCGTTCTGTAGTGTCTAAACAGCTTAAGCTCTTGTTTACGCAAGGCTGAGTTATCCATAACATCTCTTTCAAGTTTGGGTTCCCTCCTGTTGAAAAGAAAACGTCATCATCTAAATGGGTTAAAAGTCCAATACATCTCTTCATCCTGGCCCAGTATCTTTTCCCTCAAACAGAAGCTAACTTTATGCTTTGGAAATCCTGAAATTAGTCAGTTGATTCAAAGTTATTTTTGCATGCATATACAGGCAATGTATGTCTTGTTTCCCTCGGAACGTGGATGTTAAGAGGTTATTTGGAAAAGAGGCCAAGTTTAAGTAAGGAGTCTTGAACCTTGTTTATGCATTGGAAGGCAGGATTTGCACACATGAAGTAAATACAGGAGTCATTAAAACTCTCCTTGACTATGAAACATACTCCTGGTCTTCATGAAGATTTGACTGATCTTGCTAAGCCTGCCTGGCCTTGGGTAAGAGTTTGTCACTAACTAAAATATTTTTACAGCAGTTCCCTGCTGGCCTCACTATAGAGAAATCCCCAAGACTGCCCATCTGTCTCTTTGTTAAGGCAAAAGCTGCTTTCCTCAGTGGGTTCAGTGTTAAGCCCTGACATAAAGGTGCTTATCCCACTTTCCAGTTGTACTGGAGTTCTTGTGTTCTGTCCAGAGTTATAACATTCCAGCCATATCCTCTGTGGCCCTCTGACCCTCCTGTCTGCAGTGCCAGGGAGAAGTAGGTGCTGTGGAGGCAGTTTGGAAAGGGCACCAGAACATCTTTCAGAAGTTTCTGAAATTTCCACAGCATACGATTTGATCCATACTGTTCTGGAATAGAAGTAAGGGTCCTAAGCTACTCAGGTCAGATTCAAATTTGAACTTCTCCAGTGTTCGAGGAGCTTGGGTCAGCGTCTCTTAGAGAAAACAAGCTCCATAGTTCAGGGCTGGACCGACTGTTTTTGACCAAGCTTACAGATGGCTGGAACTACTCACCGCTTCAACCCTTTTATTCATCCAACCAGAATGCCAGATGTGCTTGGCTAGACAATTTGAACCTCTTCTGGTGTATAGAACAGAGGTTTTGGCCAGGCACACCTCTAGTTCTGGTTGAAGTTTCTAGTTGTTTCTTACTTAATGTGAACCGATTCTCAAAATCCCTCTTGCTGAGAGAACTTCATGTTTTAGCACTATGGCAGGAATTCCTCCATGTGAGCTTTCCAGCAGCTGTTCCATATCTTGAGCATAAAGTCACCGCTTCCCCTCAGGCCCTGCTGCTGTTCCAGGGTGGAGGGGGGTGGAGATGCTGTTCCAGCACACAGTGGGAAAAGGGAGCTGGGGGCTGAAGAGAATTGGACGAGGGCAGGAGGCACAGGGAGCAGCAGCTGCTGTTGTTACAAGTGAAATACTGCAAAACACTGTCCTTTTCATTCCTTCCCCCGCATACCCAACCTCCAGTGAGAACGGCAAACAAGTAGAATAAGTGTATGCTGCCCTATCCCGGGTCCTACAAGGAAGGACAGAGCTGTTAAATCCAGAAGCAGAACTTGACCTTTTGTTGAACATTTCAGACAGATTCCCCAGTCTCATCTACGTTGTTTCTGGTTGAAAGTAAGGCAAAAGGGATCAGTGGTGGATACTACATCTCAGGAAGCTTTTAAAATGACAAGGCTGTTGAAGCTCAGTGAATCAGACACAAGATCTGTTTTGCAGTAGAGGATTTAATAGGATACAGAGGGCCCTGTTCTTCCTTCTGACCATCCTTCCTGGAATCTGATTAGTATTTTAATAGGGCTGGATGGTCTAAACTTCTTAATGCAAAATTTGAGCCAGATGTTAGACATATGACAGCAGTTCCTTTGGAAGTGCAATGGCACAGTAATACAAGCAAGCACCAGAGCTGTAACCTCTTGCTGCTTTGATGCAGAGGGTTGTCCCAAATTGTCCCAGGGTGCTATCTCTAGTTGTCTCCTGACAAAATCCTTGTATCCTATCTGTCTAAAAACCTCCAAGATACTAATTACTGGGAGAGCTGCTGTCCCTGGTGAGTTGTTTCTCCAGCCTCTTCTCCTGGAGCCTCACATGGTTTGGACCCAGCTCCCTGTCCACCTCTTGGCTCAGATGCCAGGAGCTGAGTGGGCAGTCCATTCGTAACAGAGCAAGGCTGCTGGAGCAAGGGATGTGATTTCCACAGCCGTCTCTGTGAACCTGAGAGGTGCCTTGACTTGAGAGAGGAACGCTGGGGAAGAGAGATTTTTCTCTGGGCAGTAGGAAGAGATGCTGGCCAGTCTCAAAGATTTACCTCTGTTTGACGTGAACACCACTCAGGGAAGGTGGTGTTCCTACAGTGCCCTTCGCTAGTGGTGTGAGGACATTAATTCTGCTGTTTGTGTGCATGGAACCTGTAGCAAAAGGGTTTCTTGTGGCTGTCTTTCCACTATGAAAGTGATTTGGCAGTTGGATAGGGCTGTGACATAGATCTAGTCATTATTTTAGCTGTTGGCCTGAACAGCATAGAGATTGTGCTTGACCTCTTGTGGAGGGGATTTTCTTATGAATCATATGGTTGGCACTTAGTACACAGGGAGAGAAGCTTCTATCAGTGCTTCTTTTCTCAATTACATTTTTCCTCTTCACTGCTACTTTGCACACAGAATTTGGTGCAACTGGATTTTCAGCATTTAGCAGAGTTTACATCCAAAAGGAAAAGAAGAACAAGTTTTTCATCCCCAGCACTGGGGATTTGGGAGTGTCAAAATCCACGGTATATATGGACTTTAGAGTTGTAATGAGCTGTGTGATTCAGTGAGCCTTAGCAGTGTGAGAAAAATGGTTGTCCATCATAAAGTAACTTGAAATGTGTAAATGCTGGGTCGAGCAGATTTTGTTTGGGGTATATTTTGTTTCTGATTTGATATTCTCATGTAACAAAGATTTTATATTAATACTATAATTGTTAATGGTGATATACATTCTATGTTTTATCTGGATTTAAAATGCCAGGCTAAAGGAGCTATATATGAAGTTTTAGTATTAAAACAGATGTTACGATGATTGATGAGATAAACATTTCTTCTTTGATGCTTTGATGCACTGTGAAAGAGGATTTCTCCATCTTTCTCTTCCCTTTTCTTTCCCAAGTTAGAAAGAAGCTTAGACTAGATAAAACTATGCTAGGAATATATAGTCCACCTGTTCTTTCTGGGCTCAATCAACTTGTCATGAGAAACAGGCAGTCTCTAGTGGCTGAAGTGTCTGTGGTCACAGCTGTAAACGTTGGTGAGTGGTGGTTGGTGTGGGCTTGGTTGTTGCAGCTCAAAAGAGGAAGGATAAAACAGCAACAGGCAATGCACCAGTAAAGTATTGCAGTCCCAAATGTGCATAATGCCTTGATTTTTAGGAGCTGTTGTATGCTGCCATACCAGTCTGTGTAGCCTGATCTCCCTTCTAGCTTTGCAGAAGGGATAAAACTACTGATGGTTGAATCGAGCTATAGCTGTCCATGTTGAACTGTAGGATTTTAAACAAGCAGGATCACACAAAGACAGATATGAAGCTTCACCAGATCTCACAGGATGAATATAGGGCACAGAAAAGTTAACTGTGGAATTTCTTACTTTGGGTTGGTTGAAGTAATTGCAATCTTCAAGTATTTTATCGTGTATATGTAAAAGGGTGGGAGGGCAGACATGCAACGGCATGCATCTCCCTCTGTGCCCGGGGATGGTGTTCTCAAAATACCAGAGGAAAGTTCAGGGAAATCTTTGCACTCAGTAATTACATTCTGGCTTTCTGGGAAGGGTAATTTCAGTCTTTGCAGTTGCCTTCATCTGTCCTGGGAGTGTAGTGACAAAACTGCTTTTCTTCTCTCACCTTGATTTTAGTTCCACCTCCATTTTTACTGTATGGTACCTTACCTTTTCCACCATACAGGTAGCAAAGCAGCAAGCAATTCTGATCAATGATCTTTCTGTTCCCACAGGCAGAGATGAAGAACTTGTTCCTTCTGCTCATATTAGCAGTGATGCCACCTTCTGCATTTTCAGTAAGTAGAAGCTCTTCAGCACACTGTTATGAGAAATGAAAGATACTTCTGTTAAGGACTGTCAACATCTGTAACTCAAGTGTTTTGTAGAAAGTATTCCTGAAGGAGCTAATGGGTTCAAGTCATCAGGCCTAGGGTGGCATGTTATGAAAAGTCTAACATGGCAATTAAATAACAGAATTCTGGTGGTGCCTGTGGCTCTAGGGGTGATATCTGCAAAGCTGTTATTGCTGTTTCCTGCTTCAAAGCCGCAGAGAGTTCTCCCTTGAACTAAAAAGAATGAATCTCTGGTTAGCTGTTTTTCTCTTTTCTTTGGTCTTGGTGGTCTAAGCCGTATGGTTAAACTTTACTAGGGGAAGAATCTTTATGTTAAGCCAATCTGATATTGTCAGGAAAAGAGCCCCGCTATTAGGAACTGGGATTCCTCTTCCTTTCCGAGAGAGAAGTAGGATCTTTCTGAAGCAAATGCAGCTTGAGAACAGTTTCTCTGAGTTTAACTTCAATTATATTAATGAGTTGGACATCTGAGGTAAAAGGTGGCCTGCTGAGTAGAGCGGAAGTGTTAGCAGAGGAAGAATTTATATGTTTCTTAGGTGTAAAGGAACAGAGAGAGGAAAAAAGAGGTAATTAGCACCTAGAGTAAGTGTGTTGTGGGAGTAGTGAGGAATTATAAATATGCCATTAAAATTAATGACTCCATAACTTTTAATCTCTAGTACTCTTATGAATTTCTGCTCCCAGGTTCAACATTTGCAAATGCTATCTAAGCCTTCTTTGAAGATCAGGGATGAGAGGCCAGAAATCAAGCAGAGTTTGTTAGTTGTTATAGATTTCCTGTCTTATAGATGGAAATATGCTTAAATGAGCTTATGCCGTCTCACATCTAATAGGAGATGGTGCTGTAGGTTAAAAGAACCAGAAACAGAATATACTATATTCAGTTCATCTGTTCACCTACCTGTCTACAACCTGATGATTTTTTGGAAGGGAAATGACTGAAACACCCTGCAACTGTGGAGGCTGACATTTCTCTATAGTACTAGACCCTGTCCCCTGCATGCAATCAGTAGCTCCTCTTGAAGGCATGCTGAATGAAGGTTTGCCTTCATCACCACGTAATTTCAGTTTTCCTGATGTTGGATCTGTCCAAGCCATGAGGAAGCAGGAAAATCCACCAGCACTGAAGCACTCTGCTCTGGTAATTCTTCATTTTTTTATTTCCAAGAAGGAAGAGAGAAATGGTGTTGGTCTCATATGGGCCATTTCTTACCAGGCGCTAATGCAAGCAGACTGAACGTGGCAAGAGATGGTCATCTTGTGAGAGCCAGAGCTGGTGGGACTGACTGTGGCGATGGCAGCTCAAGTCTGTGCTAGATCAAGCTGTGCACAGAAGAGCAGTGCAGCTGCCTGAGCTCCCACAGGTGGGACAGCTATGGACAAGCAGTGCCTGCATGCCTCTGTTTCACTGATGGAGAAGAGGAGTGGTAGCCTTGCTGCTATAAATGCCAATTTTGTACATATGTGGTAGGGAAAAGGAAGGGAAGGAGAGGTTGAGACTGAAAAGTGAGGCAGTGAATACTGCATGGTGAGAAAATAAGTTGGAGAATTACTTGCTGTTCTGTACCATTCTCCACTCCTTTAGGGCTTCACCTGAGATGACAGGCTTATTGAAAAATAACTTTAATCTGTATCACATAGCATTTAAAAGGTCCCTTCCCTGTCCTGTTCTTTTGTGATTCCCAGTGGCAGAGGTATAAGAGATTGTCAGGTGGCATGGTGCATTTCCCCACACTGAAGGAGAAACACTTGCTTTAATGTATGGTAGCACATCTCTAAGAAATTGAGGCTCTGACACTTTAACTGTGCTAAATATGAGATCCAGAGCAACCTTGCAGCTGAGACAGCAGCAGTTGTTTTAATTTTTGTATGAAATGATCTGCCAGTATAGCAGTCCAGCTATATAGTGTACACCCCATGAAGAAAAGGGTGGTGGTGAGAGAACTAAAAACAGCAGAAAAGGCACAGCCTAGCAAGCGTGGGTTTTATTCCAGAATGAGCTGTTTACTTCTTAGATCTATCCTGTCCACCAGTGCAAACAACGATTGCTTCTTGGACACCTTTTGTCCCAGAAGCAGGAAAGCACGAACTTGCAAACACCCAGACTGATAGTGCTAATAGGAGGACAGCCATAAACGTGTGAACTGCAGGCTTACGCAAGGATGGAGAAGATGGGTCTACAGGGCTTCATGTCTGCTTGTGATTAAAGGGTGTAGATGGATGCCTGCTGCTTTTCATCTCTTCTGCTTTTGGAGTGGAGTAGCTGAACTGGTTTCTACTTTATTGATTGTTAGGCTGGGGAAAGTGGCAAGCAGAATAAGGGCAGAAATGTTGACAGGGCCGAACTTCAAGAGCAGCTGAGGCTATTGCCTACATCTTCTCTCTGCTCACAGTCAGAGAGTGGCTGGTTTATCTGCCAGGCAGGGCAGGGCGGCATTAAGGAGCAAAAGAGGGACTGGAGCTTGTCAAAGGCACTGGCTGCTGAGAGTTTCCTGCCCAGTTCTCTGTCCTTGGTAGGACCACTGGATTCTTCTTCCCTTCTTTCCTGCAAGAATATGGAGAGGGTCTTGCCATACAGCACCTGCGGCATCTGTTGCTTTTCACCAGGCTTTGAAGGATCTGGAAAAAGAGGTCACCCATTACTTGTAGCTCCTTTACTGTTTGCAATGTGGTAGTACTAGAAACTACAGCTGGATGGTCAAGAGGAGTTGTGTTTAGGGGCTGCATGAACAGAAAACAAAGATGTGTCTCTATCATATATGGATATCTCTCCATCTTATACCATAGATGTTAATGCAGACTGAGATAGAATAGTCTAGAGCAATTTCAGGCCATCCTGTCATTGCTTCCAGGAAGGTTGTGAACAGTGGCAATAATGGAAAATGCAAGGTTCAAGTGTTTTTGTCGTGATTCATCATGTGTTTTCAGAGGGTGAAATGATGCTAAACTGCCTGAGCCCTGTCCGTTAGTGCTTCTGGTGATTTAGAGAAAATAAAATGTGACGTTTTTCCATGTGAATGACATTTCTGTTATCGTTGCCTCCATGTATTTGGCACGACTGTGTGTGTTTATTGTATGCTTTGGGGTTGCTTTATGTTTAGTGAACATGACGTTTATCAGATTTCTGCCTCAATTTCTTTCTCACAGGTGTGATTTCATGTTGGCAAATTTTTGCATCTGGAATTCCTTCTTTCCAGGCTGGAAATGGTCTGATCTGCCCATGCCATGGGACTATTTCCAGGAAAAGCTGCTCATCCGGGGAAGAGTTTTATTTACTCTTTTATGATCTGTAGGCATTAGCTGATAAATCATGTGCAACACTTACATTTGTACTGCAGGTGTGCTTAAAGTGAGGGCTGATTTGAGGCTTGACTGAAAATCATATTCAAATACATTATTTGAATCACAGGATTCAAGACCCCTTTCTGTGGGTCTGCATTTCTAGGTTAAAATGCTGTTTCTAATTTCTTCTAAAGAAATTAATAATGTTCTTGCTTAAACACTGTTAATCTATTGACTCAATTTCTAAACCCCTTAACCAGATCTAACAGAAAGGGCAGAAGGTGCAGAAGGACCTCAAAGTTAAGGTCGTTCAGAAAGAGTGAAAATTAATGTGAGGGGAGAGAAAGGAGGAGATTTAATTAAAGTTCCTATTGAGGAAAAGGTAAAAAAAATGCCCAAGAATAATTGTACTGGGTAGGGACCAGTTCCTTATGCCCTGTATCCTACCTCCTGCTATGTCACAAACACATGTCTAGGAAAAGCTATAAAAAGATTGGTAAGAACAATTTCCCCCATACACTTCCAGTGTCCAGTCATTTGTAGTTGATGAACCCTTTGAGCTGGATGTCTCTTTTTCTCTTCCCTGAATTTGGTCAGCATCTCTTTGAAGCCATGTAGACTTCTAGCATCACAGCATTTCTATCGGAACACCAAGATCCTGCTCTTGAGTGGTAAAGAACAGCCCATATGTAGAGATTTTACTTGTTAGGGTAGGATTTGTGTTTCCTCCTGTGCATCACTTCAGTTACGTACATGAAATCTTAACTGTCATTTTAGTGGCAAGTAATTTATAACGTCCTTCCATAGTTCTTTAGTCTGTCTCTGGTTCTCTATTGTCCCTTATTAACCTGAATTGCCCTCATCAGCTGCCCTAATTGCTTCTTTGTTTTTGGTGTAACTTACAAATGCGTTGAGTTGTTCAGGCTCCTTAACAAACTCTGCTGCTAATGTCAGATCTTGCAGTGGATGGAGATTTCACTCCCACCTTTGTTTTTGTCTTTGGGCTACCTGCTCATCATCCACGCAAGGGCTTTCTTTCTGGCTGCTTAGCTGCTTTGAAAGCTTTAGGTGAGGGATTTTCTTGAAAGCTTTTTGGAAGTCTGAGTGCACCTGACAGGTTGCTCTTGTTGACATGTTGGTGAATCTCTTGAGAGAACTGCAGTAGTCTTAGAAGGCTTTGCCTTTAAAAAAGCCTTGTTCCTTTTTTCCAAAAATATACTGTATTTATGCAGGTGTCTGCTAATTCTGTTCTTTGTTATCATTTCTTTTAATTTATCAGTAGATGTCAGCTTTACACTGTGTGGGTGTACAGCTGCTCGGGTTCCCCTGGGATCCTTTTGTAAACTGGTGTCATATTTTCCACTTTCCAATCATCAGATACTGAAGTGGTTTTAGCTGAGAGTCTGCTAGTAGGTAATAATTTATCCATTTCAACCTTGAGTTCCTGTTAGGTCCCTTGGATAAACAGCTTCTGGTGACTTTACACTGTGTGTTTTGTCCACTTTTCCAAATAAGTTTGGGGTCATAAAGCTTTCTCACAGTCCTCCTCTTTGTGGAGTTTTCTGAATGTCCCTGGTTTCTTCCACAAGGATTCCAGGTATTAATTTGACTTCTTTGCAGTGGCTGTATCTTTTTAGAAAGCTGCTTCTTTGTGTACCCTGGTGAGCACAAGAGCCCCCAGAGTTTCTGGAAGGCTTTCCATTTCTGAAAAGTTCCTCTTATCTCCTCTGCCTGCTATCCAGCAAGCCAGGGCAGTCCCATGAGGCAGCACATACTGGGATCTGCTGTGGGTGAGGCATGGACCACGTCCTGCCCAGCTGGCAGCAAAGCAGGGGATGTGGATGGAGACAACTATGTGGTGGGACAGCCTATAAAGAGGTAGAAGAGTGAGGAGTGCTGGGGGGAGGTGAACACAGGGAACACGGAGAAAAGTTGGGAATAATGTGGGAGCAGTAGGGAGAACCTGAAGTGTTTTGGGGGGCTGAAGATGTAAGGAGAATGATGGATTTTAGTGGATTTGTTAGAGGGGATATGCTAACAATGCATGGCTAGGGTGGTAGAGGGGAATGACAGGAGATACACACAGTGAGTGTGAAAACCACAAGCCATTAAAACTAATGAAGCCTTGGTTTCTTTCCTCCTTTTTGTGAAGCAGTTTGTCTTAAGATACCATTCTTCTGTACCAGTTAGTGTTTCACTTCCTGCTGTCACCATCTTGTTCACTTTCGTTCTTGTTTTTCTGGTTTCGCTCAAATGCAGTACTTTGATTGCTTATTCATTATTCATAAAAATGGTACTTGGCATTCTTCACCTTCAAAGCTCTTTTCAAGCCTTCTGTGTCTGAGCCAAGATCAATGGTTAAGTCAGAATTATAAGAAATGCTTTGCTGAGGTGGGTCTGATTCATTTGCTTCTTTTTGGTTGCATTTTCTGCTAATAGCATAGCTGGTTGCAGATGGCTTTATCTTGAAAATGTATCTATTGGAATAGTAGCATCTACATTATGTGAGACACACTGAATGCTTTCAGCTCCCTTTCAATGAAGTGTGAGTGGTGAATGCCACACGTCTTGCAGGGCTTAGCTATATAGAAACAGGCTCTTCTCGATGACAAACAATGATAGGACAAGGGGTAATGGACACAAGCTGGAACACAGGAGGTTCCACTTCAATTGGAGAAGAAACTTCTTCTCAGTGAGGGTGACAGAGCACTGGCCCAGGCTGCCCAGAGAGGTTGTGGAGTCTCCTTCTGTGCAGACATTCAAAACCCGCCTGGACGCCTTCCTGTGTAACCTCATCTGGGTGTTCCTGCTCCGGCAGGGGGATTGGACTGGATGAGCTTTTGAGGTCCCTTCCAATCCCTAACGGTCTGGGATTCTGTGTGATTATAGGTGATCATCATGGTAGTACTGGGTAGGTCTTTTGGGTATAGAAAGGAGAAGGAAATGGTTCACGTCCTGAAAACCGCATGGTCTAAGGATATGCTCCATGTGGGCTGGTTTTGTCCTGACGGCACTACCAGGCTTTGCTGACCCTGACTGGCCTCACCCCACCCTGCCAGCAGCCCAGGTCCCCATTGCAGCCACCCGGGGCTGCCAGCCCCTGCCCCAGCAATACTTCAGCAGGGCTGGTCTCCAGCTCCCACAGCTCTGCCCTGCCCAGCCACAGGCTCTTGACAGGCCAGGTCCACCTGCAGTCCCAAGACCTGGTCTGGCTGTGGCTGGAGGTGCCCAAGTCCCAGGGCTGGGGCTGCCCCTCAGCCTGCCCTGCTCCCTGGCTTGCCCTGCCACCCTAGGAAAGCCCCGTGGTACTGGTCCTCAGCACACAGGGAGCAGTCAGCCCTCAGGGCACCTTATGGTTTTTGTGGGGTTTTTTGGGTTGTTTTTGTTTGGTTTTTTTGTTGGGTTTTTTTTCCCCTTCCTTATTAACTTTAAGCAATTAACTTTTCTTTAAGCAATTATAATTCAAACTTAGCAAAGCTGCATTTTTTCCACTGGAGTCTTCTTACTTGCCAAGACTTTGGCAATGCAACCATTACAGAATAAATTGCTCTGGTGATAACTTTCTTCTGTAATGCTTGGGTTTCACCTTTCTTTCATACATGTTTCATCAATGGAGCTACAGTTCAGAGTTGTGTCAAAATAAACACTAACCTTATTTCAGAAACTGTAAACCCCAGAAAGCAGATATTTATCAAATGAAAGGATGTAGTGTTATTTGATAAGTGCTAAGAAAAGTTAAAGGGAGTGTCTGATTTTTACTGTGGTTTTAAGGCATGGAAATGCTGCATAAAATAACAGTGACACCTGGGGAATCAACCTCACACTGTTCATCATTGACAGCAATATCTATTTCCAGTGGGTACAATTGTACAGGGCTTTGTAGTCAGCTCCCAATGTCAAGGGTTTCCCACCATGTCCTAAGTGCTGGCACTGAGATTTGTGTGAGATCTGAATGGAGTCTAGCAACTATGTGATACAGCTCAAGAAATCACAGTAAAAACTGTCCACTGTCCAAAAAGATGCTTCAGTTGCAGCTCAATGGACCAAAGCTATGTGTCCTGCTGAGCTAAAGGCAAGCGCTGGCATTGTTCAAAACCTCTCGGGCATAGCGTGGATATCAGTAACCATGTACTTTGAGCAGCGACTGTTGGAGTGGTGTAACATGATGTTTTGTTGCTGCTTGTCTGTCTGGAAAAGCAGCACAAGAAGTCACAGAATAATTCAGGTTGACTGCCTCTAGGCTCTTGGAGGTGGCCAAGGAGTAAGGGAAACACGAGGGCTAAGAACTTGGCTGGGATTTAGGTTGTTTGGACCTGTGACTACAGAATTCTCACTCTGGACTGTATAGTAAATCGATGTTTGCTTCGCTAGCTTGCTAGTATTTGAGTTGCAACAAAGCACTAAGAGATTATTCATGCTGAATCACTATTCCATGTTTGGTTATATGAACTTTGTGGATCACTGCATGCCTGCAGTGCATCTGCCTGGGAAGCACAGTCCTCTTCCCATGCATAGTTTCCCATCCATCTCATCAGACTGACTGAGAAGTCTTTCAAGGACCCTTTTTGAAGTGTTCCTGCATACCACCAACATTTTCTGTCTTTCTAAGTCAAGTCCCACTCATAAGTCGTCTTCTAGTGCATGTTCCCTATATGAAAATAAATATTACATGGTATTTATTATGCTATCTAGGACTCTTTGCCAGAGTTCTTTTGTTTGTGTCTGACGCATACTGGAATTATTTTTAAAGATGAAGTCTAGAGCTGTAGTGACTCAGAGGCACAGCTTTTGTACTTGCTGGTTATATCAGATACGGTTGACCTGATAACAGCAGATGCTGCAACTACATCAGCAGTGCCTCTGTCTAGGAACTGATGAAAGCAATGCAGTGTTCATTAAAAAAATGAGATCACTGGCCTTCTAAACTTTCATGCCACAGCAGCCTGTCTACCAATGAGCACTGAGAGCGTGTGGTGCCAAGGTCACACACATCATCAATGTCCCCAGAAGGTGTGCACTTCGGTTGCCTTAACAAGCAATGAAACTGGGCAGAGCAGCTGGGCATTAACTGACTGTCCTTTCTGGAGTTTTGGAAGTCAAGTAAGATGGTTGTATGCTTTCTCTTGCTTTTCCTGAAACACTAAAATATATACTTAATGCAGATAAAGAAACTGCGTTCTTGTACGCATGTTAGGCTGAAGCAAGGGAGGAATGGAACCAAATGAATTTGTAAGATTGATGAATTTTGTAGGTCTTTAGTTCTGGGGTTCAGGAGGGACTGGGATTTAGTCTTCCTGGCTGACAACAGATAAAAGCATTCCAGAGTCTGAAGAAAGCCAAAAGAGACTTCTGGATCAGAAACTACGTGACAGCATCTAAAAACATCTTGTTATCAGGCTATGTAATGATAGATTTCTTGTTTGTTATAAATATGCAGCTTTATGTTTGCCTGTATACACGTGAATGCAGTTACTGAAGTAATGAGGACTATGCGCAGATGTCTGAATGTGGGAGTTGGGCCCCTATTAAAATGTTTCTCTAACACAGTTTTGGGAGGATTCTTCTGGCTGATGCTCCTTTTGGGGTGTACATAAATGCAGTGATACTGAGACAACTATTGTTTCCGCACTCTGCGGATGCTTAAGCCTTACAACAAAGAGTCCCTGCAGATTTTACTCTCTATGGAAGGAATAAAGAATGCTACTTTTGTAGGAGGGGTATTGGAATATTTATCAGGTTGGTGTGTGTGTCAGGGAAGGGCTTTCTATCCTAATTGCCTTCCGGTAATCTGACTTTCAAATGCTCTTCCTTTGGATTTTTATCTACGTGTTTTCTTCTCCCTTATGCTGACTGAAAGGTCCTTTCTTTCCAGAGTGAGCTAATACGGCTCCTAAATCAGTCAGTTGATATAGAGGAATAAAACTGCAGAGAAACAGAGTGGTAGCATGTTTCATTCTTTAGAGAGCAAAGGAGGAGGGATTACAGGGGGAGGAATGAGGTGCCTGAAAGAAAAACTTGGGAAAATAAGATGCCTTACTGAAAGCTGAAGCTCTATTGATGGGATTACTCCTGGAAAGGCAAACGAGAATGCTGAAAACAAACACTGAGCTCAGTATCTGGAACGGAAGAATGGGAGAGGGGTTTGGCAAGGGGTCAGGAAGGTGTCGACTTGGCAGAGAAAAGGTATGCAGCAGTGGCTGTAACCTGGGTAGTGCCATTGAGGGTGCAGGGTGAAGGCAAACAGAGTTAATCTGAACCAGAAAACTTGTCCTGAAGGATTTTACTTGCAGAGGCGTTAGAAAGAATTGCACAAAACTTTTGTGAAGTAAGTTGAATAGCGTGGGCCAAGAAGAAAGTGCTTCACTTTAGAGCAGTATTGGTAATAGGCAGGAAGAATTTGGGGTGACTTTGCAGCTAGGTAGTTTGGGGTAATTCGGTGGCAAATGCATAAATATGGTGAGATGATCGACTGTGTTGCTTGGCCAGCAGCAGGGAATTGTTCCTTAAAAGGGGCTGAGGGAATGAGAGAAACAAGACTGTAACTCAAGGACATGCAGTCAGGCAGGGAGTATGTGTGGAAATTGCAAAAACTGTTTAAATTACAAGGGAGGATTAACCCACGTATCTTGTCTGAGTCGGATTCACTGGATAATTTATTAGGCTAGCTCCAATTTCTAGCAGAGTCCTGAATGTCTTATGTAAAAGTGGTTATCACTTAACTGAAGTGAAAATTATGTTCTTGAAGTGAGAGACCTCTGCTTTCTCTGTAGGCCTTGGAAAGTGGCCTGGGTGGGTGGAAAGTGTG
>NW_010181099.1:0-1166 GCF_000695765.1 Mesitornis unicolor
CTTTCCTAAAATAGAGCTGCTAGATATTAACTTGAAAAATAAATATTTGGCAGATTAAATCGAACAAGCATTTCAGAACACTGCACATTGCTACAGAAAGCTGCTTTTACAACTCTTCTTTACCACCTCTTCTAGCTATGCTGCATTTTTGGTAAAGTTTGTGAGTGGAGATACAGAGCATGATCCCTAAATTTTTAGAAATATATCTTCAAAACAGTGATAAAGCTTTTATTCTGTCTCCCAGTTGTAAATAGTCAAACTTCTAGCAATTTACTCATGCCTTTAGTGTGAGCTTTACTGTGCAGTTAAACTACACACGTCTGGACAATGCTTTCCAGCAAAATAAATTAAAAAAACCAAACCAACATAACAAAAAAACCAACAAACAATTGTATTTTGTTTTCCTATTTCTTCTTTTATTTTTCTTCTTTTTAAAATCTGTTTTGCAGCTGTTCTTTTTCATCATTTCCAGAATTTGGTCTCCGTGGATTTTTAAATTTGCATCACTTCTGTTAGTCTTTCAGTGTTTTTCCTTTATGAACATTTCCCCTTCTATTTTCTTCCTGTTCTACATTACTGAAGTCTTTTCTACATGAAAAGAGGAAAAAACCTATTAATTTTATTTATTGCTGAGGATTCCTATGAAATAGGGCACAAAATTGCACTTCAGGCAAAACAGATACCAACAAGAGCATTCAGACATGTAAGAGTCTTAAAGGAGCAAACATCACTTGAGGAGGGCCTCTTGTTGGCAGGTTTGATAGGTACATATTAGGAATCATTTCTAAACAGTAGGAAATGGAATTTGAAAGAATTGCTAATCCTCTCTTTGCAGAGGATTTGAAAGGCACAACTGATTGCAGAATGAATGACCCACCCCCTTCCAATTAATGGGACTAGTCATCTATTAATTAAGAACATGCATAAGCCTCTGCAAGATGTACGTCGTGTGTGTGTCAGTGGGTAAGACAGAAGTCTGGGGAGACTGTCATTTCATTATGGACAGAATTCATTTACTGCAACTTAAACACCAGTTAGAATCTATTAAATTTGCTCAACTATCCTGTTGAAAATTTGAAATAAGAGCAATGTGACTAATGAGAATAAAAATGATGAATTACAACTACTCATTTACTTCATAGGGATTAAGGCAGAAGTTGTAGGGA
>NW_010181099.1:1197-12504 GCF_000695765.1 Mesitornis unicolor
TACTTGATTTACAAGACAGAAGAGTTCAGAGACATTTCTGATTCTAGATATCCCCCTGCTCATGCCATAAGACATCCCTGCAAACATTGCCTTGTTGCCAAAATGCATGTGGTGCATTGACCTTGGCTGCCAGTCAGATGCCCACCTAAACGCTTTGTCCCTCTCCCTCCTCAGCAGGACAAGGTGAGGAAATATGATGAAAAGCTCGTATGTCGAGATAAGGACAGGGAGATCACTCAGCAACTGCAGTCCGGGGCAAAACAGACTTGACTTGGGGGAGATTAATACAATTTACTGCCAATTAACTACAAAGTAAGTACAAAATAAAACCAAAACTAAAACCACCTTTCCCCTTCTCCCTCACCTTCTTTCCAGGCCCAGCTTCACTCCTGACTCTTCTACCTTCTCCACCCACCTAGAGTGGTGCAGTTGGATGGAAAATGAGGGTTGTGGTCACTTCATCTCTCCTGCTCCTTTCTCCTTGATGAACTTCTCCCACTTGGGTCCACCATGGGCCACAGTTCCAGCCAGAAAAACTGCTCCTGCATGTTCTCCTCCACAACTGCAGCTGCTGCCAGGAAACCTGCACCAGCACAGGCTGTGGCTTCCCTCAGGGCACATCCACCTGTTCTGGTGTGGCATCCTCTGCAGATTGCAGGTTGGTATCTGCTCCACTGTTAACCTTCATGGGTTGCAGGGGGACAATCTGCATCACCATGTTCTTCACCACAGGCTGCAGGAGAATCTGCTCCAGTACCTGGAGCAGCTCCTGCTCTTCCTTCTTCACTGATCATGATGTCTGCAGGGACGTTTCTTTATTCCTCCCTCACTCCTTTCACAGCTGCTGTGTAGCATTTTTTACCCTTTCTTAAATATTTTATCACAGAAGCTTGGCTTTGACCAGTGGCTAATATTCCAGATGGCTAGAACCATCTGACTGACACAGGGGTAGCTTCTGGTATCTTCTCACAGTGTGTCACCCATGCAGCCCTCTCAGCTACCAAAACCTTGCCATGTAAATTAAATACACTTCAAAGGCAGGTCTCTACAGTGCTGAAAAGCATGTTCTCCTTCTGTGCCTGTTATTCATCTACAAAAACCAAGTTTTTCCTTCTTATTAGAATATGTACTGCATCTCTAATAATTATTAAAATGAAATTCTAAAAAACTTCATCGATTTATGGTAGTTTTCTTTCACTTTTTGTAGTTCAGATTTTTCCATAATAAATAATTCTAGATACTTGCATTATAACCAAGTTTCCTCTCCTCTCTTCAATCTTTAGTTGCCTCAGTAGAGTCACTTGGTTTCAGTGTGAGTTCAGCTTCACTGGTCGCTTTTCCTCACTCAGTGGCAATGCACACTCACACTTGCTACAAAGCTGTGGCCAACCCAAATGGAAGCTGACGAATCACTTCACCTGGTTTAATCTGCCCACATGGGCTACACTGAGCACACTACTGCCAGATTGTGTCAAACAAAGGTAGATATTTTTTCAAATCAAGTTGTGAAAAGAAGAAAACCATTGTATTGCTGTATGATGTAATTTTATTTTTTTTTCAGTGAAATGCCCTAGCATCATAAAACAGAACACATTTTCTAATCTTGAAGCCAGCAAGATTGGGGAAAAAAGAAAGAAATCTAACTTATATGTAATTTCCATACTGAGACTACATTCAGAAGAAAAAAACCCTAGATGTAAAACGTAAGAAGACATCACTTACACAGCTCTCTTAAAAATAAAATGGACATATCATACAACTCACATATGGTGCTTTGCTAGTATAATATGCTACAAATAGAATTATTCAAATGCGACTATGCAGCTTTTCTATTACTTAAGACTTTTTCATTCTATTATGTTGCAACACCTTAATTATTTACTTCACAATTCATAACCATACTACAAAATAACCTGTTCTCCTTTTCTGGTGGCTTGTTTCTCAGAAAGGAAGCCTTCACTGTGGCTTTCTTTGGAAACACCAAGCTCTTGGTTTCAAATACTAAAAATATTCAAAGCACTGCAATATACATTCACAATAAGATTAAGCCTCTATTTTTCAAGTACGGGTCTCATGACTCAGTTAGTAAACTAATAGAAAGAGCTGGTTACTATTTACTCCTATTCTCATTTATGAGAACGTGAGCTGGATAGCTGCAAGACCTCATAAATGCCCTCATCCATTGTAAGCTGAATGTGCACCGTCATATCCTGCACAAGAGTTACAGTAACTTGAAGTCTGGGTTTGTTCACAATATTAAAGGACAGACCACAGTAACTGCAGAACTTTTCATACAAACAACACTTTCAAAAGAATATTCGTATTTGTAGAACTGCATAATCTCATTTTCAGTGGGGTTCTCAGTTTAGAAGTACTATTCCACTTATTTAAGATGGCTTTAAAAATACAGTATACATAACACTTTGTTACAGGTGTCTGAAGAACATTAGATCAATCAACATTTCAACTCATTGCATTAATAAGGAAAGTAAACAGCAGGACTTTTGGAAAAGTATTCAAGTATTTCCCTGAAACACTACATAACAAAAAACAGATCCTAAACTTTTTATGACTGTATATCAAAAGGAAATACCATTTGCAAATGCTTTTTGTCATGTAGAGCAGTATGAATACTACTTTGTAGCGAAGACATAGCACACCATTTTGATATTACACAAAACTGGAATGTAAATAACTTCAATAAAAAAAGAAGTCTGCCATTTTAAACAATTTTCAAGTGCTTCAGTAATAAAACGACCAATCATGATGGCTTACACAGACCAAATACATGAGACATGAAACTACTACAAGCTGAATGACAGAAGTACCAATAAATATACTTGAATAGAGAACCATTAGCTGTTCAGATGCAAAAAAAAAAAAAAATCAAATGCAGTAAGTTTTAAAGATAACTACACACTTAAGAAAAAACAGAAGAGAGCAGGGGCTACCTTCTGATCTTCAAACAGGAATAAATTTGTACAAGAGCAGCAAAGTTTAGCCCCAAGTCTAGACGCAACATGTATGTGCCACAATACACAAATCCATACACAACGTAAATAATCACACCATAGCTATGTATGACAGTCTGGTTTTGGTTTTTTTTTGCTATAAAAACAAATCAGCACAGTGAATTCATGATTTGTCAGATGCCAGTTTCTTTCCTGGACTTAAATTATTTTCGTTTCGTATTAAGTTAAATAAGCATTATTTAAGAAACTTTCAACCATAAATCATATTTTTAAACTTAACATTTCAACATCTTATTTTGCAAAGACATTTTAATGTATGTAGCAGAATCTCCAAAGAATTGCATATTGAAGAGGGAAACTTTCATATGTTAATTTTAGATATAAAAAAAATTAAAACTTGCTGGTGTTTCAGAAGATTTTTATATTTCCCTTGGCCTGTGTCTTCCTGGTATTTTGTAAGTATCCCTGCGAGTTGCTTGCAAGACATTTCAGTTGCAGTCTGTGTGTTATTTGGAACCATCCAAACAGTCATCAAACCTTCTATAATCCCAAAAAGCATCATGCAATGAAGCCTTTATAAATAGAATATATAGGGATAAGATATGATCTGTATACACATGTGCTTTTATTTTTCAAAGTATTTCTAAACTCTTATTGTTATTTCTTAAAGCCAGGAATGTGTTTTTGAATTGCATTGATAAGTTGCAAGGTATAGTCAGAATTACAAAATGAAAGATTCTACTAAAAAAAGAATATGTGAAAGACAACACTGTTGTCCAGCATTTAAGCCACATGCAACTACGTAACACTCCCAGCAGAAAATGTCTTCTCAGACACTGAAAAGATCTTGTCTTAATACCTGGGGTTGACGACAACAGAAAGTTCAATGTTTTATGACATTTAGACATTATTGCAACACCAGTGCTAACTTAGCTCTCCAGAAAAGCACAGAGAATTTATCAGTCATCGTGACTACATATACATATGCCAATCCTCTCTTTTCTAACATAACTTAGATTACATTGCTCCACGATACAGTTTAATGATTACAATTGTTTTTTAAAAATGAGACAATGCAATAAGATGTCTAAAATGATACTAAACTAACAAAAAAAAAAATCTAAAATTTTAAAATACTTGTCAATTTGACTAAAATGCAGATTTACTCAATTTCCTTGAGCTTTTCAAGTTTTCTTCTCCCCATTGGAGGAACAACGTCTATAGTAATTGTTCAACATTACTCTGGCTGTAAGCATCTTCATCTTTACAGTTTTCCTCGATTCCCCTTGCAAATAGTTTCAATAACTGGCAGTGAACCCTGGAAAATATGAAAATCAATTAATAAGAAATAAACGGGTACTACATATTTAATTTAATAATCCACGAATTCCAAGCAGTTGGACAAAGTTCCTTGCTCCAGACTACAAAAAGTGTGCTCTCATTCTTTATACAGTCCTCCCCTGCAAAGAAGGCTGCATGCTTTCATGTGTTCATCACTCCTGCTACTCCTCTGTTCCACACAAAAAGTTCTAAGGGGCACTGAGATGAGATGAGCTGACCTTATACAATGTACAATATTTATAAAAACTATTTGAGACTGTTGAATGATTGTGTTTTAATGGAACACATTTGCATGTAAATATTTCGTATTGTGTTTTTGGTTCTCTTTGTTCTAAAACCAACAAAAAACCCAAACAAAAAAGAGAAAAAGCACTTCTAATGTCACAAAACTCTATTCCTTTCTAATCTGATTATCTGCACAAATGCAAACTTGTTTCTCCATATGTCAAGGTTGGAGATAAGACTGTCCAGTGCGTCAAAAACACAAAGTATGGGATATAATCACTATTTCTGTAAGATAGGAAAAGCTAGTGCTCAGATTAATGAGGTTCTCCACTCATTTAAAAAGAATCCTCCCAACAGCACCTTTCACCTTCAGCACTTCAAGCGCATAATATCAGTACATAAGAAGTAAGTAGGACTTCAAAGGTAGGGCCATCCCTCTGTCTCAGGGTGACCATTTACAATAAATATGGTTGGAGTATTCTCTGGAAAGGACTCAAAAAAGTAACAAAAAAAAGTTTATTATCAGATGACTAATTTTTTTTATGTGGGGGCACCTTTTGGGAATGTCTTTATGAGCATCTTTAAAGTCAGTGAAAAGACTTAATATGTTTTCTGGTACATCAGGAGAAAAATCAATGCTTACCTCACTTCAATCGCTGAACTGTCCAGAGTTTCTCCATCACAATTCCAGGTGCTATTAGCAATATTACAGCAACAGACTGGATGATCTCTGCAGAACTGGCCAAAACGTTTCTTTCCTATGTCTGTGACATTGCTTTCGTTGTCTTCTAAAAGCTTTGATGTAAATTGAAAACTCTTCACCCGATAAACATCTATAAATGAGAAGTCAAACTACAAAGAAAAAAGAAATCAAAACAGGCAATTACAATTAGTTAAACACATTTGATGTGTAAAGCAACTCGGCATGCAGCATTTCGTATTCAAGAAAGCCTGTCCATTCCAATTTTCTAGAGAAGCTTACCTGAGGCACAGAATTATTTTTGTTTTAAAAACTGCACAAGTCAGAAGCAATAAAGCAAAAATGGAAACTTACTTTTCAATGGTCCTCTTCAAGCAGCTGCAAAACTGCCACTTTATAGATAATCAAGTAACAGGTTCTGAGATTAAGTGGGGTATAGAAACTATTAAAAATACCCTATAAAAACTATTATAACATGGAATCAAAGTCAAAAAGTGTTTGGATTGGATCTTTGTACCATCCTCAGAACCTGTTCAACTAGTCCTTAAGACACAGGCTTTTCTAAAAGCTGCCTGCTTCTGCATCTGGAACAATGCCCTGAAGGTGAGAATTGCAGGCAAGGCGATCACATCACAGAGCTGGGTGTACTCGAAAATAAGACAGGGCAATATTATTACATTCCAACAAAATAAGAATAGTTTAAAATAGTAATTTAGCTGGAAAAGTAGGACAATTATGCGATTGCTCCTATGAACACAGCTTGCAGATTTACACTACAGTATTGTACAAATGCTTTAAATCAGGCTTTGTAAAGGAAAGACACAACAAAATTAGAGGGTGCCCCAACCTGCCCTGAGAGCAACTTACCAATATGGACTTAAACATTTAGCAAGCTGTAATAAATATTGGCATATCATTGAGCAAAGGCAATGGAGTATGTCTGTGTGTCTATGGGAAGGGAATGGCAAGGAAGCAAAAAGTGAACTAAAAATTTACCCATAAACCAGTCAAAGAAACAGTTTACCCATAAACCAGTCTGTATTAAAGTACATTGACTATTTTCTTCCTTTTTCTTTTCACATTTTCTTAAGCTCTCCAACATGGTTTCCCACTATTATGGTATTATGGTAGACACTAAGCTGAGGTGAGGACGAATGTACAGTCCTACACTTAATCTACACTGCAAAACAAACATATCCCACAGAGAAAAAGCTGGGAAGTGGGAAGCACTGGAAGAGGAATCACAAAAAGTATCGGAGTTGAAGGGACCTCTTAGGTCTTAAGTTTCCTTGGCTTTTAACCATAAAGAAACTGTGAAGTTGTCAAACTCCACACTTGGAAGCAGTGGCTCATGGATACAACGAGGCTCACTAAGCAGTGTGTGTGTCCTAACAGTTTATTTATAAAACCCGGTATCCACGGTTGCACAGGGCCACCCGTGAATGTTCTCAAGTTTAAGCAGAAGGTAGTCTCTTGACAGATCTTGAAGCCAATTTGAAAGGTAGTCAAGGAAGGCTTCAAACAACCAAAAATATCAATGGAACAGTGAGAGTGAGTGGGATGGAGTGAAGGGAAGAAGAAGAGACTGAGAATAGCAGGAAGGAATGTCCCAGGGAATAGTAAAGAGGAAATGCAGGAAAGAGAATCCATACTGATTCTTCTACAGAGGAGGAAGTATAACATCATAAGCAAGTGAGATTTATTATTGTTTTTATAGCTAGATATGACATTAGCCCATTGTTCAAATAATTTCCAAAACATGTTAATAATATCAGGGTGTGATAAATATATAAATATTAAATATGTGCATTCACAGCCATAGCTCTGGTTTCAATGATACCACAATCTAAAGCAGTGATTAATCTTCACCTGTAGCTTCTCCTGACGGTTACAACATATGCAAGGAGTAATTCTGAAGCTGAATGCATAAAGCCCATATCCCAGTCACGTATTTAGATATAAAAATTCTGCTAAAAGCCTGCAATTTATGATCAATCTACAGTTCTGATAACTTTCTCCTAAACCACATTTTTATACAGTTTACATAAAGCGATTTATTCCTCACTACATCTTCTACCTCAGGTACATTATACTGCTTTGGGCAGTTTTTCACAACAAATACATGGGGGTACAATTGTAATAAAATCTCTTTAAATATCATCCATACACGGAAAATGTTACAAAACAGAACTCAATTAGAAAAACTGAAATTTTGTTAGAATGCTATGATTAAAGACTTGACTTAGTTATTGTTTTCTAATGGTACACATGCTGAGATTGTCACTCAAAATATATAAACTTTTTTTTTTTAACTGCTTTGTGGGTATTCTTTTTGTAACATAAGAATATTGATATTTACAACTTTGACTCTGGAGAATTCACTGTCAAATGGAATACACACCTGATCATCTTGGTTTTTATGTCTGAAAAGATATCGTAGAAAACCAAATCTGGAGCATTTACGAACTAGAATGAGGTCAGCTGAGCCATCTGCCAAATGAGCTGCTGGTGAAAGACCTTTTGGACTTCGTGGACAGGCACAGCTCATATTTACTGCATTGATGGCTAGAAATCTCCCTTTAATAACCTTCCATTCTTCTTCATCTTCTGAAAGACAACAATAAAGGCACAGAGATAGATTATTTGATCTACTCACAAGAACACTAAAAAGCAATCATGCTTGGCAACTTAAAAGTTTTTACTGGGCATAATCACGCACTGTCAAACACATACCTGAAATAAACTGCATTAAAAAAATATCTATTTTTCATATACTAACAAAGTTGTTTTCTCTCTTCACAGACTGTGATTATCTACTAAAACTGCTCACCACTTCTGACATATGCATGTCAAATTCTGGATCAATGCTATTTGCGTAAACACGCAAAGCCCTAGGCAGGGACAAGGCGGAGCTAAGTTACAACATTTGTAGTGTGAAAGTTCAGGGGGATTTTTAACTTTTTAAAAAATTTTTCTTGCTCTTCAATATGTTAATCTTAGATGGTTTAGCATTTTGTTTTTAAATCAGTATTCTTCTTCTGCCCCAGTGTCACAAACTATATTTTAAAAAGACAAAAAGGGAAGAGATGACTCAGGGTTCAGCAAGGAGCAGCAGGCAGCAGATCAGGAGTCTGCTTCCACGCCAACCCCAAAGATCTGAAGATGAATTCTATTAACAGACTTGAACTTTCCTGTGCGTAGATCTTCAGAGATTACTGGATAACAATATAAAAATTTGTTTTCAAAAATGTGAAACTGTTCTGTCAGAGATTAGACCTAGACTGAGCTTAAATGTGATGGGATCAATACTACCAAGAGCAGAGGAATTTTCTGTAAGAAAGAAAGAAACACTGGCTGGCACAGCACAGAGTTGTCATCTAAACTGTATTTCTTCAATATAGATTAAAATAGATTTTTAAAATGCTTTAGCATTTTTAGATTACACATAATTGCCCTCCTCACTGCAGTAAGTGAAAGTCACAAAGCAGCCATAACGCTCCTCCTCCTCCCAGTACAAATAGACTCAGATATTTCAAATGAGCAACTCCACAGGAGTAAGGACTGCAGAACAGTCTGTGGAGATACACGTGGTTCTAAGACTGAAATTCGGGAGTGAAGTGCTATTGTTGATGGAGGTAAAACTAAGGAATGAACAAAACATGATAAAGTTTGTTTATATAAACTTGTTAAAGTTTGATCATCAAACCACAGCAAAGCAGAGGGTTTGAGGCATATTAACTGGCACGGACTTAAAAATCTAACATTATTCAGTTCCCCACACTTGGGTTAACTTACAGTTATTTTCAGGGTACTTCTTTGATGAGACTGTGCTATTTATTTATACATTTATGCTACATATTTCATGTCCTGAAATTCTGATAGTCTTTAATGTCTTAGTTTTAGGAACTTCACATTTACTTTAGAGAATCATTATTACAATTATCTAGGTAATTTTGGAACTAAAGGCTATGATGATTCATTTAGAATTGACTTCTTCCTAGTTTTTATACAGAAGAAAAAAATGTTTGGAAAGTATTCTGTAGTTTTTTGCTTTTTGAACTTTTCTCGCTTCCTTGAATTTTCATTCATTGGTACTTCTTACTATGCACTCTTTAATAACAGAACCAAGAAAAATAGAATTCCAGGAAAAATAGAATAGGATTATAATGTGACAAAAGACAAAGAAAACTAAAAGCTTCATTATTTACCCACCTAGACTGCCCTCTCTATTTCCTAATAAACAAATCAGTAATAACAAGAAAGAAGGCAGCTCTTAAATTCAGCATTTTTGCAACATTTGCCAGAGTGGCTTTTCTATTAATAGCTTTACTGCTGATCTTTTTGTGCTGCTTTCAAACAGGACATTATATTAAGAAATAACTCAAATCAGATTTAAAATATGTATCTTAAGAGATATGAGAAAGACTTAAGTGTCAAACAACAGAATGACTTTGTTCAGGCTGTAGGCAAATTACAAGGCCCTGCTCTGAGATGAAGGTAACTGAACAGAACACAGGAAATTACTAGAACTGGAAACATCTATGTCCAGAACTATACAAATATTTATTTACTCATTACACTCATTTTCTGATAAACAAACAACAAAATTAAAAGAACACCCTTTACTGATAAACACCTTTGTTTTTTATCTGAGAAGCATCACTAATTTAATCTACAGTGTGTCTAAAGATTTGTTAAATTTTGAAGTACGCTCACTAATAAGTAAGTCTCAAATTAATTAAGGTGAATGCTTGTATATGTTACTGCAATGAATTGTTTTCTCTTGGTGGAAAGGTACCATTCAGTGTAAATTTCAGTGTGTTACTCAAAAAAAAGCTTCACTGTTCAAGTAAGAACTAAGTGAGGGTATTTATCACATTTTAAATGACTAACTGTTTTCATAACCATTCTGCAGGGTGCATCACTGTAATAGCACAAATTACCTAAAATATCTTCTATACAATAAAGCAATCATAAGCAGGGAGAGCATAAATGGCACTCATTTCAGCTGTCTATTCTGTATATATACTGCAAGTTGCTGAAATCAGCCTAAAGTAATAACACTCAAAATCTTACTCAGCACATGCACAGAGACATCTGCACAATACAAAGAAACATGTCCAGTGATAGCCAATGCAAGCATCCTTCTAAACCTATCTGAATCTTACACAAACCAAGAAGGCACAATGAAAGAGTCAGCCAATACACCCTGCTGAGTAAAAAAAACTTACCTGAGGTAGCAATTTATTGCTAAATCCTTTTTATTGCAAATCAAGAGTAGCTGATTGTTGTTTGCCTACCAGTACTGCATGGAAAAGAGACTGGACTGCAAAAAAGTCAGCTGCCAGAAGCAAAATGGACTTAAGTAAACAATATCCTACATAATCAGCTGCTTAATGTCTTGTGCAGTGCCAGCTAAAGCAGTCTTGATAGCTCACTAACCTGTAGCTTTATTCTGCCTTTGCTTCTTGGCTGGGTCAAAGCTAACATAATTGCAGATTAAAAAAGAACAAAAACAAAAAACAAAAACAAACCACAAGACCAAACAAATGCACCCCCTCCAAAAAAATAAAACAATCCCAAAAAACTCCCCCTCCCAAAACCCCCAAATGAAAACAAACAAACAAAAAGGTTGGCAACTTCTAACTACAGTTATTTCTCAAAAATACAGGTGTTTTTTTTTCTTAACAAAAAACCTATCAGATTTATCTCCTAAGAAAATACTAGGTAAAGCAATTTCTTTAGCTGAATCTGGGTGTAAATTAAAACACCTCAAGAAATACTCTTATCTGTCCATACATTGACTGTACCAAAGATCTGAAAGGAGTAGCTGGGATGAAAGCACCATACATAGGCACAGGCAACAGAAATTCAAGTTGGCATAGAAATCTATATACAGTATTTATGCTACCAATTAATCTCTATAGTATGATGATACTCTTTTTGCTAGCAAATGTCCAGAACAAGTACTGTGCAAAATAACTGTAATTATAAGATAATCTAGGTCAGAAGCTTTGGGTCAAGAAAACTACAGTTTATGCACTGGCCTTTACAGGGGGAAAAAAAAAA
>NW_010181100.1:0-4483 GCF_000695765.1 Mesitornis unicolor
AGGTCTTGTTGAGGAATCACAGCTTTTGGGATGGAAATGTTTTGCTTCCACAAGCCTGCTCATGGCATTAGTTGAGGACACACAGAAAGTGTGATGAGAGGCAATGACTTTACAAAAGCAACCAACAAATGTCTCAAGGAAGTAGAAGCTTTCCTGACCAAAGGCATTTGAAATCCGCACTGCAGCCCACCTGCCTAGAGAGGCAATGACCAGTGATGGCTGGTGCGAGGAAAGAGACAATCAGAGAGGAAGAAGGGGGCGGCATTTCCTCTGTCCTAGGAGATTTTGGGCACCCAGGAGAGGACTTCACTGGTGGGAAGACATAAACACCTTCCTGCAGAGGGGGTTGAAAACAAGCTCACTATAATTCCCTAGACCCATGTCTGCAAATACCTCTCAAGCACTCAGGGGCACATCTATGTGTACTGACATCATCCTGCTCAGGAATCCTTGGGCCCCTCATCTCAGTACTTCAAAAGAGCCTCCATGACCTAATGGTCATGTCAGAAATGAGGAAGTGAAATGACAGCATTGATGGAAAACAAAAACATAACCTGTGCCATTAGGTAAGATATTTTGCTTTGGAGGTGAGTCTGTTGGATAATTACTTACCAGCGTGCAGTGACTGTGGGCCTGGGGTGCTGCAGGAGCAGTATAAAAACAGGCCCTTCTCCTCACTCTCTCATCCACTCCTCTCACCTCCATCTCGTTGGGAATAAGGTGAGTCTGAAGCTCTTACTTCTTTTCCTCAGTCCATACATGCCCCTTTGTCTTATGCCAGGTCTTGAGTGCTGCTCGCCTTGGGAGAGGGAAGGGAGCAGAAGGTGTGGCATGGAGAGAGGATGGGTCTTTGCAGAAATGTCTTCTGAGCTATGGGCTAGGTGTGGACCTCCCTGGGTTAGGTTGCACTTGGCCGAGCACTGTAGAGCTGAGAGTAAGGGTCTCCTTCGTAGTGGGGTAACAAGATGCTTCTGATCCACCCCTCATGCTTTTCTTCCTCCCTGTCTCTCTCCCAGGTGCAGCTCCAGCCCACAGACATGTCCTGCTACAACCCGTGCCTGCCCTGCCGGCCCTGCGGCCCGACCCCGCTGGCCAACAGCTGCAATGAGCCCTGTGTCAGGCAGTGCCAGGACTCCCACGTCTTCATCCAGCCCTCCCCTGTGGTGGTGACCCTGCCCGGACCCATCCTCAGCTCCTTCCCACAGAACACCGCCGTGGGATCCTCCACCTCCGCTGCTGTTGGCAGCATCCTCAGCTCTGAGGGAGTGCCCATCAACTCTGGGGGCTTTGGCCTCTCTGGCCTTGGCCTGCCCCCTCTGGCCTGGGCTTTTCTGGTTTGGCCAGCCGCTACTGTGGCAGGAGATGCCTCCCCTGCTAAAGCTGCTGGTGACGACCCTGGTGAAGGCCCCCAGGGACCCACAGGATGGCACTGGACGATAAGAGCATCATGATGTTTCTTTCAGAGGGGCTAAGCAACCTCAGCAACCCTTGTCAAAGGACAGGGCCAGCCTGTGCTTTCAGAAAGCCCATGCCTGACTTTACCCTCTTCCATTCTCTCCTTTCTCTGCAATGTCCTCTTTGTCTTTTGCTCTTCTGGGCTGTAAGCCTTACAAAGCCAGGTCAGGGAGGACCTGCTGCTCCTGCTCCCTCTGTGGGGCAGGCAGATGGACACCTGACAGAATCACTCCCACAGCGATGTGGCCAGACTCTCCTCTGCATCTGGTGCTCCCTATGCCAGGACCTCCAGTCAGAACGACCTTGTTCCCTTCCTTTAATTCATTAAAGTTCTGCTGCATCCCAGCCCGTGTCTCTGTGTCATCTTTCCCCCTGCAGATATTCTCCCAAGATTCCCAGGGAGACACATGTTGCTCAATGGTTGTTCTGGGTGGGGGTTGTTCAGGATGGCTGCATAGTAATTGGAAACAGCATTCTATAGCATCTTCCTGGGATGGAGTTCAGTTTTACCATATAAGCTGTCTGCCAGGTTCTTCGTAGTTGTAGCTGGAATGGTGTTGAAAACACAGAAATGGTTTTGTTTTTGCTGGGTAGAGCACTCTTGGCCTCAGTGCACTTGCTGCACAAGAGGCACATGGCCACTGTTGTTCAGTTGAGATGCATGGGGTAGGGGAAACTTTTTATCTTGACCCATGGGTTTTTAATGTTATTTTGTCCTCACTGTCCAGCTGAAGAGGGGTCGTGACAGAGCACCTTGGTGGGTAGCTGCCAGACAGATAAAGTCAACTCACAACAGTCTTTCTGGTGCTTAACATGTGGCCTGAGACAATGGCAGTTTTGAATTGAACATACTATACCTGTAGTCATTACTAACTGACAGGCCTCTGTGTGGGCCAAGGGGGTTTGCTTGCTGTACTGCTTACTCTTTATTTGGCTGAGCTTGGGGCACATGCACAGAAACACAGGCTATGAGCTTTGTCCTAAGGGCGCTGATGCCCTTACTGTCCTGGGCGAGCTGTTCTGTGGAGAGAGTGAGGGCAAACAGCTCCTTCTTCCCATCTGAGACTGACGTGCGTTGTTTTATTGTGGCAGCTCCTGAGGCCCTTGTTCCCCCTTTCGGGAGGTGTTTAATACTACTTATTAACACTGTTGACCTACTGTGGGATTTGTGGAATCTGATGTCATGCTGGCGTAAGAGGACCAGAGGAGAATGTGGTGAGGACATATGGATGCGGTGACACTGAAACATGCCCTGAGGTGTCCGGTCCATTTGTGGCACCTGCTTGAAAACCAGCTGCTTTTAGCACTGTACTGGGGCTCGACCTGTGCATATAAAGCCATGATTCAGTGCTATGAGAGGACTGTGGTTAGAGAGGGACCCAAACCACCTCTGAGAATGCCAAGATCGAGTCAGGCATTCAGACTACGTCTGAGAACATGGCAGCTGAGGCAAGATCAAAACCATGTGTGAGGACACCATGGTCGAGATAGGACCCAAAGAGCACCTACAGTAATCACCTCAGCAGTGACAAAGCAAGAGTGGACAAAGAAGGTGAATGGGTCCATATCACTGATTAGTAATGGAGTGAGGAGAAGTGAGGGTCTGATTGGTAAGGTGGTCCTTCAGCCAAGAAACAGGAGGACGAAGTCAGAGCAATCACTCAAGAAATGCAAAATAACCCGTCCTGGAGCTCGAGAGCATTTTGGGACATGTGGAAAGATTAGAGGTACCAGCCAGGTGAGCAGATTACTGTCTGGAAATTCCGATGCTGTCAGAGTGGGACCAATGTTCAGGAGCTGGAAGAGAAGGAAGCCCAACATCCAGGATCCCTTTCTAGGGACCAGGGAGCTGACAGAGAAATTGGAAAAAAGGCAATGAATTGCAGTTTCTGGAGGCATCTCCTGTAACGTGTGAGGGCACGATATGAATTCAAGGAAGAACTTGGGGAGCCTTTGGTACTCCCAAAATGAGAGGAGGCTGGAACACAGTGCAGTGGGTCCCCTTGAGGCAGTGTCACTTGCGTGTGAGGATGTCATCCATGACTCCACCGGAGTCATGGCCATCAATCCCAGCTTTGCTGAGACTCTGTCCAGATGTGCCCTCTTGGCCTCAGTGCATTTGCTGTGGAATTGGCACAGGGTCACTGCTGATGCTGGTTGAAAAGCCTGGGCCGTGGGAGAGGGCAGCAGCCTCCTCCGTAGAGTGGGAGGTGGGGAGAAGAAGAGAGAGGGGAGGAGGAGCAGGAATTCCTCTGCGCTTGCTGCTGCATCTGTGCTGGAGGAGGAAGCTCAGGCAGGAAATGACCCCTGAATGGCTGACCAGAATTGAGGAAAGAGCTGTGACATGTCATGTAACACCACGCTTAACAATAAAACTGTGGGTGGGTCCCTGATCAGCAACTGTCTTGTTAGCAACCAGCCACGTCGCCCCATATATCCTTAAGCCATTGTTCAAACAGCAGCGTAAGAGCAGTGCCAGGAAAAGGTGCTTTTGTGGTAACCCCATAAAAACCCAATAAAAGGGCAACTGTCAGCACTATCCCAGCAACATCCTGGGCTATATGAGCAGGAGCATAGCCAGAGGATTGATGATGATGCCACTTTGCTCAGCACCCACCTGAGGGCTTCTACAGCACTACGTGAAGTTTTGGTCTGTAATGGAAGAAGGACGATGACCAAGTGGAGAGTGATGAGCAGAGGGAATGCAGGAAGGTGAGAGCACTGGAGCACTTGGCTGGGGATGAGAGGCTGAGGGTATGAGACTTGATGTGTGTAGAGAATAGAATGTTTGGGTGGAAGACCTAAAAACAGCTTTGGAGTAGCTATGGTCATTGAACTGTGTTGGGTGCTTCTTCCAGCCCCACATATGCAGAGAAGGTTAGAAAGCAGAGCGTCACCCTATGTATGACTAAGAATACTCAAAGCAGACCTTTGATAACAATCTTGACATTATCATTCCTAAGAAGTCTGTCGCAGAACCATTCCTGAGCATCATCTCTCTCCCTAGGCATCTTAGGAGATCATTGGC
>NW_010181101.1:0-2251 GCF_000695765.1 Mesitornis unicolor
TGCTGGGTGAAGCGCCTGGGTGTCCAGGTCCATCGTGGGGATGGCCAAGAGCCATTGCCCTGGAGAACATGAATGCAAGGAGCAAGTGGCCCAGGCGGCCAAAACTGGGGTGGTTCAGGTGAAGCTGGACTGGGAACGTCATGAGCTGTTCATGGCCCCGTGGGACACTGGGGTCGAGACACAACATGGGGTGGTCTCACCACGGAGGGGTGGACCTGCCCACTGCCCCTATCACACAGTTCCTCCATGGACGTGACCAATGCACCGGAATGAAGAGTGGAGCCTCTTGGATGGGGACATCCTAGGAATACTGGGGTCACCCAAGGGACATCGGGGCACCCAATAAAGGACACAGCTTTGATATCATGAGGGGGAGGACAGTGATTGGTTTTGTCACGCCAAGGCCAGTGCCATGCACTTCCCATGGTGGCAGTGACAACTGAGGGGCCAGCGCGTGGCTTTGGCACTCAAGACCTTGTGGCCGGGTGGCTCCCCCTACCCCCTGCACTCCAGTGAGCTTCACCAGAACTAATTCTGCTTTATTTTGTACAAAGTTTTGTCCCATTGGGGGCACGGGACCCTTCTGGCCTCTCTCCCCCAAACACATCCTGGGTACAAACAGGGGGATTTATTTCTAGTTCTGTGTTCCGTGGCCAGCCCCGGTGTCACCCACAGACACCATCACGCAGTAGGGACATGGCAGCGTGTCAAGCTTGATGCCAGCACTCCCCCATCACAGGTCTCATGGTCCCTTGTCACTGCTTTCAGTGTTCCCATCCCAGCTCGCAGTGTCCCCATCCCAGTTCACAGTGTCCCCATCCCAGCTCGCAGTGTCCCCATCCTGGTTTGTGGTCTCCCCATCCCATCTCTTGCTGTCCCCATCTGTGTCCTCAGTGACCCCGTTACTGTTCTCCATGTCCTCATTCCATCTCCTGGCATCCCCATCCCTTAGTATCCTCATCCACAGCTCCTGCTGTCCCTCACCTTCCTTCCCCATGTCCCCAACTCCCACTGTCCCCTCCTGTCCCCCGCCCTGCAGGAGGTTCCAGTAGTGGCTCCCGGGGTGCAGGAGCTCCTGAGGGGACCCCAATTCGTGCAGCCGGCCACCCTCCAGCACAGCCACCCGCTGCGCCCGCATGGCCAGGGCCACCTGCCCTGTCACCAGCAGCACCGCGCGCCCGACCCCACTGGCACCGAAGATCTCCTGCTCCACCTGCAGTAGGGGGCAGTGTCAGGAGGGACCCTCGGGTGTGGGGACACCCATGGGGACATGGGCAGCAGGGACCCAGGGGACAGAGGCACCAGGGACTGAGGGGACATGGGGAGCTGGGACTAAGAGAACGTGGAGATCCAGTGGCAGAGGCACTAGGGACTGAGGGGACATGGGGACCAGGGCACACAAGGAGAGGGGACCAAAGGGACATGGGACCAGGGATGCAGGGGATATGAGGGGTGGGTATCCAGGGGACACAGGTACCAAGGGGATATGGGCACCAGAGACCCAGGAGACAGGGCCACCAGTGACCCAGGGGACACCAGGAGTTGACACCAAGGGGACACAGGGAGCAAGGACCAGAGGATGTGGGGACAAGAGACCAAAGGGACACAAGGAGAGGGGATCAAGATGACGAGGGGATCAAGATGACAAGGGGACCAGGGATGCAGGGGACACAAGGAGGGGGGATCCAGGAGACACCAAGAGAGGGGACCCAGGTGTCTGCTGGGAGAGGGGGCCATGGGGACACAGGGAGATGGGATCCAGGGGACTCCAGGAGTTGACACCAAGGGTACATGGGGACAAGGGACCAAGGGGACATGGGGAGTTGGGACATGCGGGACACAAGGAGAAGGGACCAAGGGGACGTGGGGACCAGGGATGCAGGGGACACAGGTACCAAGGGGACACTGAGAGAGGGGACCCAGGGGTCTGCTGGGAGAAGGGACACAAGGACAGGGGACCATGGGGACATGGGGACCAGGGGGCTGCTGGGAGAAGGGACCACTGGGACATGGGGATGAGGGGACACAAGGACAGGGGATCTAGAGGGGACCCCCCAAGGAGAAGGGGGACTGCTGAGAGGGGAACCCAGGGAACCCAGGGACAAGAGACCAAGGGGACCCAGGGGCCAAGGACCCAGGGGACTCCCAAGGGCTTGAGGGGACACAGGTGTCACCCCTACCTGCTGCCAGCTCTCGGCATCCAAGGCGCTGGTGGGCTCATCAAGGACGAGGACACGGGGGTCCCTCACCA
>NW_010181102.1:0-2801 GCF_000695765.1 Mesitornis unicolor
CTGGGGGCGCCTCCCGCTGCGGAGCCCTGCCGACGCGGGCCGCACTGCGCTGACTTCGTGCCTTCAAATACGCCTGTATAAAAAGAAGGGAAGCTGCCGAGGGGCCGGTGTTTAACCCGTGGCGGAGCGCAGTCGCTGGGGGCTGAGTTTTTTAAAAATACATTTAATCTCTGTGAAGCTAATAGCCAAAACCATGTGTCCAGGCTTTCTATCTAAAGGAGGCACTTCTAGGCTTTTAGACCGGACTGGTTTAGGTCTATATGTGGCGTGGGCACTGCTTGAGGCTTTTTATTATTGTTTTTTTTGGATCTGTGGGCAGACTGTAATGTGCAAGCGATGGGTGGAGAAGTTCAGCATCTGAAGGGGATGCTGCTTGCTCGTAGCAGGCTGTTTTTTGTGGCTGCACCGTAATTATTTGTGAAACCCCTTTAGAGGGAGGAGGTATGCAGCGGGTGGTGAAGAAAAACCGTAGCAGAATTTCAAAGATGTGGCCTGAGGTAACCAGCTAGCTGTAATTTATTTTGGAGAGTGAGAAGAACGTGAATTGCAGCTTTCTTTAAAAAAAAAAAAAGTGCGGAGGAAAAGGGAAAATGCTGATCCTCTGAGTGTACAGGTATCAAATGTTGAGGAAGCTTGGGGGGATGATGGAGATGGCTTCTGTAAGGTAGTAGGGGGCCCAATCCTTCACACCCCATGCAGTTTTGGGTTATTTCACCTGTGAGAGTGAGGGCTGGGGAAGTGGTGTGGCTGCTTCCAAAGGGCTCTCCCGGTTATTTGCCTCCCCCTGGGAGGCACAGGGTCCTGCATGCTCCGATCTGCCCCAGAATGGTACTGAGAGATGCTCCAAGCCCCGTCTCGGTCATCCTTGGAAGATGTGGATAGTGGTGCCAGAGCCAACAGGACAGTTCCCTGAGCGTGCGTCTGCACAGACAGGCAGCTGCAGAATGGGACTTTTCTACAACAGGAAACAGTACTAGAAAGGATGAATAAAGCTGCCGAGCAATCGGGTTTAGTGGCATCTTTACAGGGAGGCTGCGGAGGAATATTACAGTGATGATTAGCAGCGTGAGCAATTGCTTTATGATCTCTCTCCCCCCTTACTTTTCCGACTGCTGCTCTCTAATTCCTCGTTCTTCGGTAAATGCAAAGCTCAAAGACCGCTGGTAGGAGGGGTCTGACTGCAGACCTGAACTTATTCAATAACTGCTGTCCTTGGCTGCTAGGAGATTTATTTGTAAACAAGCGTTATTTGACAAGTGCTTCTCACAGCATGTCTCCTTTGCCAATTACCACTGAACAGCTCCGCTTCTGGGAACGGCTCGCCCTGCAGCATCTGAAGGCGAATGCAGGAGAAACCTCGGATGCTGGAGTCTGCCTGCTTTAGCCGTGTGCTGGCGACTTGTCACCAGTTTGGGTTTGAAAAGTTCAGTTTGGCTGCTGCTGGGCTCTGAAAAGACAGATTTCTGCCCCTGGGGTTAGTTGTCATATTCAGCGGGTTGGGAACTTTTACTTGGATGGAGGTGGCCATCTTAAACCTCTGAATAATATTCTGAGAAGTTGTTGGTATTGGTTTTTCAGGATCTTGGTTTTTTTTTATTATCCTTCATTTTTTTTGCCATAGGTTAAAAAGCAACTGCCCAATACCTTGTGCTATACAGGTGTATAACACATGTAGTTGCACAGAAAATGATACATTCTCATAATTACTTTTCCCTTTAATCCTGCATCACTTTTTTTCCCCCTCTAAATCTTACTGTAATACCCAGTGATGTTATAGGATAAGGCATGTGCGGTTAACAATTCACAGTGTGTGGTTTTCTGTTTTACCCTCTAGTGGAGGGAGGCTTAGGGGAAAATACTTTAAAATTCTAGGTTAAGATTTGGGGGGGGGAATTTGGTGTAAAATATGTGGGGGGGGGGGGGGAAGGTAAGTCCAGTGTTTGGGTTCCTTAGCATGGAAATAGCTTTTTGCAAGGGCAGCTGAGTTTCAGAAGCTCCTGCCATTTTTACAGGCAAGTATCGAGTGCCCAGCCTGCATCGTAAACCTGGTCACCTTTGTGGAGATCTCCAGTTTTGGATTGAAGGATATACATTGGGAAAGCCAAATAAAAATTTTGACAGATTTCGCTGTAATAGGAAATAAACCAGGTTTTGATTTCAAGCCCCTTTTCTCGATTTATGTATTAAAAGCAAAGCATGCAGCGAAGGACGAAGGCTCAATGCTATTTCAGGTATTTTCAAGTATTGCTCAGCCGTTATTTTTAACTCTTTAGCAGAGTTCATTGATCAGTATCAGGGATTTCCTTCCTATCTTTTACTGCTTTTACAAATTCAGGATTTTGTTGCCAGGAAGATACTCTGAAGAGTACACTGAAGGTATTGCACAATTTCGGAGTGCTGGTATTTCAGAAATGCTTTATGGCTTTGAAAGGCAGTGTTTATGGTAACCAGATGAGAGATGCAGCCTTGCAGTATGCGGCTGGACCTTCTGCATCAGCTTTGGTTTAAAATTGCTTGTGTTTTAAATCTTTCTAAGCACTAGGGTTTGGGAAGTGGCTTACATAAATAATTTATGGAAAACACAGAATGAAGGAAGGAATTGTTTGAAAACACACACACAAACACACGCTCCCTCCCTTCGTTTGGACATCACCCAGATGACCTTAAGAAGTGTCAGGCAGGCAAATATTTAATAAAATGGAGTACATTGCATCTTCTGTTTGCTTGTAACAAAGTAACTTGACAACATAGTTGTGTTGTTGTTGTTAAATACATAGTGTATTTAATATTAGGGCTTCAGC
>NW_010181102.1:2832-16143 GCF_000695765.1 Mesitornis unicolor
GCTGATGCAGCAGTGCTGTAACAACCGTGCATATTGTTAACAAAATGAAAACAAAATAGTTGGAAATTGACTTGGACAAAGGTGAGAAAGACAAAATAAAACTGACTTTGTCATCTGTTGCACTTGTTTTAGGGACTTAACACTGGAAGGATATTCTTCAGTTACAGACTCCCATGTTTCATCTTATTCCTCTGAATCCTTCCAGGGATTTTTGAAGCTCAATTTATCTTGATGTCACTTCTAATTTGAATGAATGAATAAATGAGTACAATTAAAGGGGCGGGTCTGGTGCTGGCAAAAAAAAATAAAGGAAGGTTGTAATTTGCAGATTATTGATGCCAGAGCCTAGAATGAGCCTACCTGTTCTCAGAGTATTGACTTCTGTGTTGTTTCACATTGACACGTAATTTTTGTGTCATGGCACACTGGTTAAATACAAATTTGGGTATAACATCACAACATTTATCTTGAATCAGTGAATTAGGTATTTTTCAGTGAGCTTTTTGTGTATTTAGTAGAAGCAGGTGTGAAAACACTCTTAATTTTCGTATCAATGTGTTTCAATTAATCTAATGCTTTTGGTACAAAATACACACGATCAGAACCTTTTGGCTGTTAGATTCCCCTTACCAGCTCGACTTTGTGTACCACGCATTCACACAACTATTGCATTTTGTGCAATTCTGTAGCTATTAAGTACTGCTGGCACACGTATATGAATGAATTCCGTTGTGAATGTGGAACGGTAAGTTTGGATGTATTTCCTTCTGCTCAACAGTGCTTTGTAAGGAGATTTTGAGGAGGTTCTGTTCTTTATGTCACGTTTTGGAGCAGTTCCCTGCGTGCTTTCCATGATAGCAGAGCATAGCCCCTGTGCTGTGTGTTTATTTTACTCACAGGAATAATCCCATTAACTTCTAAGTTTGCTGGAGTGGAATTACTGGTATGAGGAAGGACAGCTCCTGCCTAATGGTCTTTTTGGGATGGGTCTGATGTGTGATGTATGGCTTTTCAGGAGGTTAAGAATGACTCAATCATGGCAATAAAATGGAAACTGCTATCCTTTTGACAGTAAAACAACATTTGAAATGCAGCAGTTAAGTATATGACTTAAAACATTGCTGCCTAATGACAGATGTTTAAAAAAAAGGGGGGCAATAAACAATAGCAGAGATTGTCTCCAAGATAGTACCTGTTCCTTTTGAAGCTTATCTTAAAAATTGTAATAAATAGTGGAAAAACAGGTAAACCACCTTAAGCAGAAGCACTGACAGACTGTCTGCTTATAGCAAGTAAATTTTGACACCACATTTTGATGTGTAAAGCAGCTATTTGCCAATCAATTCACAGATGGGTAATCTGGCAGGTCCATGGGAGAAAGGGAAGAATTCATGGGCTTGTCTGACAGATTCGTCCCCCTCCCCGTTAACTCTCCAACCGTTACCAAACTTCTTAGCTCTAGCATGTGGTCCATCTCTGTCTGCTGTTCTTCCCGTGAAATAAGAAAATGACATCTCTCCCATCAGGAAATGTTTGTTCTTGGGACTAAAATACAAAGTGCCTTTTGCAGCAGGCTCTGGGGAGGAGGGCGAGAGCAGGATTTTGTTAAAATGTGGCAGAAATTGCAAAGCCAGGATGGCTTCTTATGTGGAGCCTTGCTCTTTGATCTTGCTGCTTTTACACGTTATTGTTCTGAGGATTTCTCTGCTGGCTCTGTAGAAATCCTCATTTCCACCACTTGCTGAGTGAGCCAGGAGCCCTGAACCTGGGGAAGTCCAACTGGGATTGCTCAGCTGAGCCATGGTGTTGGGTCCTGTTGGGTCTTGGCTCTTGAACAGAAGTGGGGCTGTTGGAGTGGAAACCTCTGGTCTTTTTGGCTTGGAGCTAAGTTTTTAGTGGTCTGTACATCTAAGTGTGCATGTATGTATATTCTTTAATAGAGATGAGCTTTAAGCATCGCTTAGGGATGTCAGAGAAGTGATAACTTGCCCCGAAATGTAACAAAATCGGCAATTTTAAAAAATATTATCTTTTCCTCTATTAGGAAATAAATCTAAATCTATACATGGTTAAAGGGCAAAATGGGATGTAGAAAAACCAACCAAATGCACACAGATCAGTCATTTTGTATAAGCGCTGTTATTTTGTATAATGCTTCGTTATCGAGTGCTCACTTCTGTGGAGGAAAGGGTATTAAGTGCAGCTCTTGAGCAGATACTCAGCCCACTAACAATTAAAAAGGTCTTAAGAATAAACATAAAATGTTGTGCTTATAATAAAATACCTAAACGCAGAATTGAAATACCTGTCATCAGTGCACCTTTCTCACTGACCATAAGTGCTGGTGAGATATGGGGCCTCATTCCAATCGGGATGGACTCGAGTGAGATATTTTTCTTTACCCAGTGTTGCAGAAATACTGTGTTAATGATTGCACTGGAATGAACAATTTCTTTTTATAGCTTATTCTTTACAAAACTCATCTTCTTTGATCTCTTCTGTAAAATTGCTGTGTGTTTTAAAAGCTAGCGGAGTATCCTTTTTTCCTTTGAAAATATATTTTGTGCTAAAGCTGTCCTTGTTTCTCGGCACAGGCAGAAGGGAGAGGTGCATTGTCCTGTGTGTTCCCATCGTGCCTGTCCCTCGCTCTGTTTGGTGACCGGCTGGACATCGCGGTGACAGCTTTTGCTGAGGTGAAAGCATTTGCTGCCCCAGTTGCTTTCACAGCCAGGCATATTGGCAAACTTGAGCACTGGCCTTCAGTAGCTTAGGTCTCTCTGGGGATTTGTTACCCTTTTAGTTGTCTCTCTGACCTATTCTATCTCTTACAGTCTCAGTTTTGGTATTTGCGATGGCTTTGGTCAGTACAGCATCTCTGAGCCTCTCCAAAGGTTTAATGCGCTTATCGTCTTGGAGGTGGAAAGCAATTATCCCCCTCTTCTGTGAGGATGCTGGTCGTGCAGGGATGTAAGCACCATGATTTGCAGCATGTAACTTATGATTCTGGGAGGTGAGAAGTAGATGAGGGTGCTGGGACCTACAGGCTGTGCTCACAGGTGTCTGCTCCCTTTAAAGAGGACTAAAGATGTTTTGGGCCAGAAAAATTGCTGTGGGAGCTTTCGGAGCATGCTGTGACAGTCTGGGGTGTCAGTGGTGGGAAGCACCATATTTTTCTCTCTCTTTTCCCTGGTATTTGAGCAGTGCAGGAGGTATTTTAGGAGCACTTTGACCAAGTGGAGCTGCTTGGGTGATAGCTAACTGGAGCAATGAGAGGTCTCTCCTGGAGAAGGTGATGTAGCATCTTCTGTGGCTGTGCAGCAGGTATGAAGTTTGAAGGAGAAAGGGTAGGACCCTGGCTGGGGCTACAGCCCCTCATGTCAGGGACTTCATTTGGTTGCAGGGGGCAGTCCTGTAGTGTTTTGCCAGTGTATTAACTCCTGGGTTCACTTAATGTTAGAAAGATGTCAGAACAACCAGTTTGAACTTTGTAATTCTCTGAGAGGACAGGGAAATGCTTGGGAGAAAATTTATTCAGCATCAGCAGTGTGCATTTGATGATGTTTCTGTGTGGACTTGTATATATTTTAACCGTTTTGCGTATCCCAAACCAGTGAAACTACTTGGGGAAATAATCTGTATGCTTGCCTTTAATTTCTCTGAAAACCCCGAGTTCTTTTGGTTTATCCATCCTTGCTTTACTAATGTTCACAAGCAATTTCTTCCTAAAATGTGTTGGCAATGTGCTGTTCCCACTAGCAACCTCCACCCTCTTCCATAACAGAAATAGAAGGGATAAACTGTCAAGCCCCTTGAAAAGCCAATAGATCATCTTAAACATTTTTTTTTCGCTCCTGAATGCTATCTAAGCGTTATGTCAGTTCCTTTTTTTTTCTACTTGAGTGAACTCGGTGGCAGCGGAGGAGTCATTATTGTCAACAGGAAGCCTTTATTGGTGCTGGACAGCAAGGTCTTGCGAGTCCATTGGTAGCGAGAGCTGACAGCCCTGACAGCTCTGGATGCGTCTGTGCTGCGTTTCTTTGTGTTGAGTTTAGTTATATGCATAACAGAGTTTGATGTCCGTGTCTTTTAGGAAGGGAGATTGGATTGCTTTTAGTTGGTAATGCCCAGATTTAGGGGAAAAGGTGGGATTTCATGTAGGCATTGCCAGCAGGTGGCTCGATTGCTTTGAGAAGCTGTTGGGATTTTAGGGCTTGAGTTTATGGTGTGCTTAAGGTGTCTGCTTTAAGTAGGGCCTTGAAGAAATGTGCTGCCTCTTTCAGCCCCTTGCAGATACCTCAGGAGTGGTTGGAGATGCTGGTTTTGTGTTGCTCCATGGAGGCTGGTTGTCAGGTTGCTGGTCGTAGGTGCTGCTTGTATCTTGCCATCAATGGAAGCTTCTTTCTTGCTGCAAATGGCAGGATGATGCTTGCCCAGAAGGTTTCCTCAAAAGTTTTGGGCCACAGCTGGCCCAAGAATCTGCTGTTGTATTGTTACAGCCTTGTCTCCAGTGGATCTTGAGAGCTGGATGCATTTTGCTGACTTTCTTCACAATAGATAAGTTCTTTTCAATTAAATGGTTTGCCATTAAAAAAAAAATAAAAAAAAAATCAGACCATACTGGAATTTTTAAGTTTGTTGGCACTTTGGTGTCAAGCAATCAATCTCCTGACAGCTGCTACTTTTATGTTGTATATGGTGGGAAGAACAAATGACTGCCTCTTGTCTTGAACACAAGTACTTGTAAGGACAGAATCTGCAGTGTGCCATTTGTTTTAGAGAGTCTGGTTATGAAGTGAGACTTTGGTCCCACTCCCTGGTTCTACAGCCGGCGTTGTGCCTGCAGGGGGAAAAATTGCAGCCAGCCTGAAGAACTTTGTCCAAGGGTGGTATCACACCCCTCATAAACAGTGTTTTCAAACAGAAATTACAGACATAATGCAGAAATTACTGGGTAAAACTCTCTGGCTGATGTTATGATTGCAGTTGTCCATCTGGCCTTAAAAACCCATGAATCTGTGATGCAGATTCTCGCGTTTTGGCTCTTGCTATAAAAGGGAATCATGAGAAAACTTACAGCAGAATGAAGCCAGCATAATAAAATATAAATCTGCAGTTAATATTAGTTTGTGAGTTCATTAAGTAGTGTATATTTTCTTCCTCCAGTGGGCTATAAATAATAGGTACTGCTACAGCTTGCACTCTGCTGTAGCTGCTTTCCACTGATGGAAATGTTTCCGAGGTTCTTGCCTGTGTGTTTTTAGTCCTAACTTAGTGAAGCTAATTAATACAAAACATCTGCTCCCTGATGACTTTGATTTCCTTCAAGAGCTTATTTTTTTATCCATTTGTTTTTGCTTTCTTGGAGTATTTTTGACTGTCACTTGTTGGAGCGCCTTGGATTTATACTTTTTGAAGAAATACTTGGCACAACAGGGGAAAACAGTTGGAAAATGAGTGGCAACAATACCACAATAAAACCAGCAGGAAAACTTTGACTCATGATGAAGACTCCTATGCAGTCCACGTGTCTTGGTGGTGCTATGAACCCCAGGAGAGGGTTGGGAAGGATGGGAGGTACCCACAGTGTGAGGAGGAATTGGTGCTGCTAAGGATGATGCCTCTTGTCGTACACCTTGACCCTTGTCCAGCAAAGCATTTCACCTGCTGCTGAATTGCCAGCACATGAAGATTCCCATGAGAGCCTTTTTGAGAGTATTTTAAATGTGGTTGCTCCTTTAAGCTATGGGTGTTGGGTCAGAGCTGGGGCAACCTTGATTTAGCTCCAACCTTTCCACATCCTGAGGAGTGGCGTGCAAAGAGGGCCAGGAGCTGCAGGAGGAGCCTTGAGAAGGATGCTGGAGCACTCGAATTGCACTCTTTTCATATGGAAGTTCAGATTCAGATGACCCAAAACAATGTTCAACTTCCTATTCAATTCGTAACAAATATTTTAAAGCAGAGTTTTATTTCAGTTTAAAAAAACCCAACATTTTGATTCAAATGTATTTTGTTTCAGAATGTCCCGATTGAAATCATGCAATGTTTTAAAATATTTATGTGGGCCTTAAGTGAAGGTTTCTTTACTCCTGTTTGGTTTTTTGATGGAAGCTGTAGTTACCAGCATATTGATTTGATCAAAGAGGGTATTCTTCTCCTGCTTTAGTTGTATTTCAGTGAAATAAAAGATTCGTATGCCTTTACAGCTTCATGGTATAAACTCCATCAGCTTTTACTATCCTGACCATTTTGCCTGTGCTAGAGCAGTTTCCCAGGAGTAACTTCAGCAGAGTGTGTCATGTGGTAAGCCTTAGCCTGCAAATGGTGCTGCTGCAGTGCAGGACGACTCTGGTGTGTAAGGATTTACTGGAAATGAATGCTTTTCTGGAAGATCCTCCAATGCTGCAGTGGCAGGAAGATGTGCAGCTGGCAGGATCAGAAGTGCTCAGTGTTTTAGCCTTTTGGTAGGATTTTCTTTCTGTTTCAGCTTGGTTTTTTTCCCATTTGAAGCTGGAGAGGAGAAAATGAAGCTGCTGTGGCTCATCCTGCTCCAGACCAGAGCCAAAGGAGCCACCTTGCTTCAGTGGTGTGACCAAAAATCCATGGAATGGTGGCTTTTACTTCAGGCATTGCATCATCATGACAGAGCTGTCCTGCTTTTGCTTGGGCAAGCCAACACCACCATGTGGCACTGGTTTAGGTGGCCATCAGATGGGCTGCTCTGCTGTGGGGGCTGCAATGTTGGCTTAGGTCAATGTTGAATGCCATCAGCAATGGCATTTCTTGTGCTTCCTTTCAGCTGCGGTCTCTCTGTAGCCATAGTGAAGCTGCTGAATGTGGTTGTATGAACATGATGGGGACATTTTGAGTAAAAAGCCAGATTCAGTCTCCCTGTCAAGAGATCCATGAGTGAAAAAACCCACTGTTAATTCACTAGCTAGGGTTCAGGGTAAAGGTTTAGGTCACTTCTGGTTTTGTTCTAACTTGACTGCTCACCCGTAGTAACCAGCCTGTCTGAGAACAGGAGTGTATGCAAATTCCCCGGGCTATTATTCTGTATTAAAAAAAAAAAAGGCTGTGGTATGATTTTAGACTTAATCATCATTTATCCTACCCTGAAGGCATGGAAGTTAATGATGATATAGATCTGTGCGGTTTTGTGTTCCCCTTGACTGAGCGTTAGAAATAATTAGGGCTTGTGGGATGGATGCGCTCGTGGTGGAGATGAGCAGAAAACATTTTTGAATGTGCGTGTGAGCCTCTTCCAAGTTTGCTGGCAAAGATACAGGTGCTAATTGTGTGCTTATGGGCTCTGAGGCTTCTTGCTTGTTTGTTGAGACATGGCTGGCTCATGTTGAGGAGAAAGAAAGTGGGAATAAATGAATTCTGGTATTTTGGAGGCCTTTAAGGTTGTGGACCAAGCAGAGTTGCCAGCCATTTCTGGAGAGATGTTTCTTCAACGGGGTGAGTTATGCTTGTAGTGCATGTATAGTGTTGGTCCAGGAGTCCCAGGCTATACTGGAGCTGGTAATGACCTCCTGAAGTATGGAAACTGTAAGCATGTAGCTGAGGGTTTTCCTGAATTACCTCCTTCTGCGATCTGAGTGTGTGTTTGGTTATTTGACAGCCAAGGCCCAGTGCATGCTCATGGTGTTCACAGGTTAGATGAGGAGGAGCTGGTTCTGGAGGAGACCTCTGGTCCCTCTCTGCCTTGTGATGGGTCAAACCAGAGATGATTTAAGTTTTCTTTATTAAGGTGCAAAAAAACCTTCTTCTATTCCCAAGCAGCCATGCAGTGAGTGGTGAAAGCATGTTTGGGATGGCAGCAGCCCTTGTGTAAAGTCTCTGCTAAAACCCTTTCTGCTGTGTTGCAGGTATGGACTTTACTGTTTCTTCTCCAACCTGGCCAACCCGCAGTGTTTCGGTAAAAGCAAAAATAATGTTCCTGGAAGGTGATGGGAAGAGTAGCACTGAACTTGTATGGATTGGCATAGTGGACCCTTGTGCTGGTGGCCTCAGGGCAGTGCAGGGCAGGAAAGCTTCCCAAGAGAGCATCCCAAAAATGTTGGTAGCACCATCACCCCACATGGGGAGCTCCTGCAGCTGAATGAGGCTAAATCCTGTTGAGACCTGGCAGTAATTTCCTGGAGATGGTAGGGTAGTGATGGTGGTGAAGATGCACGAACCTTACATCTGGATGGAGCAGTGGTAATTTGGATTTATACCAGAATTTTGGGGGATTCTGAAAGCAAAATGCTTCAGTCCTTCCAAGCAATTTAGAATTACTACTGGCTGATAGCTTTCCTCGGAGCAGATCGATTTAGTGCAGTATTTTAGAAGATCACCGCTCTCCAGAGCAGCCCAGGCACTGAGGGAGCTTCAAGTCACTGGTGGTTCTTCCTGGCATGTGAATTTTGGGCTATGGTGCAGTGCCTGTCAAAAGCTCTATCCCATTCCTTCCTATTTTGCTTTACACTGAATTCTACTGAAAAATAAGGGAAGCATTGTGTCTTTTCTGACTGGAGGTTTAGTATTCAGCTCCACTGGCTGACTCACCGGTAGGACAATTCCCACTGACTTGAGTTAGAGTTGAATGGCTTGTATTATCTTTTCATATGCAGAAAATTATTTTGAAATTGAAGTTAATAACAGCAATTTAAAAATTATGGTTGATAGAAAGATAATACAATATTTAGTTGTATCATGTTCTTTTTATGATCTGATGCTTGAATAAAAGCACTTTTTCTGCTTTTTTTTTAAAAATTAATTAGCATGTCGCGAAGAACTTTGTGTCATCAAACACACCGTCTAATTACATTCATTAGTAGCATCTCCAGGACAAGTTTTAATTAAGTTGTACAATGTAAATCAATACTTATTTTGCATCCATTGCAACTTCGACAGGAATATACTGTTTTGCACAGTTTAATTACAGTGATTGTAATAGAAGGTATGGGATAAGCCTGCCATGTTAGCAATCGTGCTCTCTTCTCTTGCTTTTTAATTTAGTATACAGTTATTATGTGGGACATGTTATTTGTGTGTCCTATTTTAAGGAATATTTTCAGATCACCTTTTTAATTGCGTTAAAAAGTAGAAAAAAATGCTGAGGCAGAAGAAGTTAATGAACATTTTACCTGAACACTTCAGGAGAGGAGAAGCTGCGTGATGTATCTTGGTATGGTGATGGTAGAAGATAGCAATACTTTTATTTTGCTTGGACTGTGGAGTGGAAAGCCACCTAATTGTATGTTTACTTACTGTGAAAGTGTAGTCTTCAAGTATTGCATCCACCAAATGTCCTGTCGTTCAATTGCATTGCCAGCTCCCAACTGTTTTCTGTTTTGGCAGGAAAAAGCAATCCAGACACTAAAACTCAGAGCTACCAAATGTTTTTGCTTAACATCCTGAAAATATACTCGCCCAGGCAGAACATCTCTATGCCTAATGATGGTGTGCTGGATTAATACTTGGATGCACTGAAAATATCTGGTTAGACAAATCTTTTATACAAGATGACTGATGCCAGAGCTGAGGACTGATATTTCTAATTTAGTGTTGATTTTTTTTGGTGTGTTTTGGGCTGGTTTTGTGTTCAAGGTAGTCAGCTTTCAGTACAGTACATTGATTAAGACCAAACTGACTCAGAACTTTGTTTTTCAAACTAAATCTGTTGTTTAATCTTGTCTTTAAATATTCTTTCAGACTTTAAAGCAGTATGCCTTTTATTTTACTATGATGTACTTGCAAGTCTTTTTACTAGCCGCTGTAAATAGCATAATCCTGATACCTGAGGTACTCGGTTGGCAGCATTTTAATTGTATGTGGTGCGCTATGGCCAAATGAGTGTGGTCAAAGGAAGGGTCTGTGTGCCTTGGAGGTGTTTGCTCTGGCATGTTTGGCTATGCCAGGGTAGCAAATCACCCCAATGGGGGTGCTGGAGAGGGGGATTATGATACCTGAATCCCTTTACTTGTACGTGCAACCTGTTTTTCTCTTCTCTAGCAGTCTGTAAGTACCTTCATGGCTGCATTTCTAAAGAAGTGAGCGCAAAGCCTCCTTCATCTGTTTCATCTTGGTCTTGGAATACATCATCATGGGCTGGAAAGCCTTTAAAGTCCAACTCTGTAAACTTCAACATGGATTTTTAAAGAGTACATAGGGTGGTGATGAGGAATTGAAGAACCAGGGAAAATGCTTAATTTCCAGGAGGGACAGGAGTACAAAAAGTGAGGCTGTCCTATGCAGGCAAATATACTATGAAAAGTAAACGTTGTAATCCAAAAAGAAAATCCTGTGCTTGTAAAGTAATAGAAAGTTCCTCTTGGGTTAAGATTTTGTATGACAGCTGTTGATTCGGAGGCAAGATTTTGGAGATTTAAACTCCTTGGTATAGGAGGTGACACTGGGAAGCTTGGCACCAGAAGCTGCCAAATTTTGCTCAGTTGTGTAGATATTTCTCAGACTTTTTACTCGGTATTTCATGTAATATGATGGGAAAATGCTATAAGCTTGGGAATATTTTTTTCTATTTAATGTAAATTGTTGATTGCTTATGTAACTAAACAGAGCCATGCTGAATTATTGTGTGGGGGAAAAAAAGAGAAGATCTCTCAGATACCTTGTAATGAAGTTGCTAAAGACTTGGGGAAAGATGTGGGGGAAAGAAAAGAATAGATTGCTGATAAGAGTAATACTTGCATATAAAATACTTCAAAAATTGGATTAATGATAATTGGGATAATCTGCATGTTGTTTCTTGTTTCATTTTTGTCTTAAAGGCCTGACGATGCTAGAAACTGCAACCTTAGAAATGAGTGTGCATGAACAAGGAGCTCTGTAAATTTATACACTGTATGTCTTATTTATGTAAACACACGGTGTGCACATATATATTTATTCCTCCTAGAAGACCAGATCCTAAGCACCCGAAGGATTTGGATCCTGCATAGGTCTTGTGCATTTGCAACTTGGTTTCAGTGGCAGATCTCAAAGGAGGAAGGAAATGCATATATAGAATTGTTCTGAGCATATGACCTCCTTCTTGGGGAGTTATTACATAGTATTCTCCTTTATGAAAATCCAGCTTCCTTGATTAATTATAAACGGTCTGTTTACCGTAGCCACCCAAATCCTGAAATATTTACTGAAATCTGTAATCCGTCCATCTTCCTTAACAGTATTTTTTTCTCTCTTATTTTCAGTGAATTTACTGGACTCGCGCACAGTAATGGGGGATCTAGGATGGATAGCCTACCCAAAAAATGGGGTAAGTCTCTGTTGTTGTTTGCTTTCTCTCTCACAGATTATACTAATCGTTTCTATTCGGAAAGTAGACTACTGGGTTTAAAAACTCCCTGGAGTGATTTGTCGGCAATGAAAGGAAAAAAATAAATAAAACAACAAGCTGTGACTGGAAAAATGGAGCTGTGTGGCTAGGGGATTGATTTATTTATGCAGTAGAGCCAGCCACAAGTATTAAAAAAAGCCATGAGTCAGCCCCCTCAACCCTCCCCTCACCAAGAAAATCCATGAGGTTATTTAATTTTTTTAACTTACAAATTCCTGTTCTTTTCTTCTGGAGCCTTTGGGGTAAATGTATAATACAATTTTGTGGAAGTTTTCTTCCACATACAGGGCCTAGGACATTACTGTTAGCTTTAAACAGAGCTGTTCAGAAATGCTTCTTAGGCTTGTGATAAAATTGTGGGAGCTGGTAACACTGGAACAGGAGCTGAGTTTCAAGGGCCTTGAAGAGCCTCTGTCTCTCTGTGTTAATTGTACTGAGAGGTGAAGGCACCTGGTTTCTTAATTTGATACCTGAAGTAAATGCTAGAGTTGAGATGCATTAATACCCTCCAGTTTGTCTGCTTGTCCTGACTGCATTGTGTCATTGCTGTGACTTACGGTCCTTAGTTTGGCTGGGTCATCCTCGATGCCGTACTGCAACGGAGCTTTGATAGTCCCGAAAGGCTGACTTCTGCACGGTGCTGTGAGTGTTTCTGTCCATCCCAGGAGCTATGAGCAAGACATGAGGTGAGGAAGCATCCCAGGACAGAAATGCTGCATGAGTTGTCCTCTCCAGCAAAGCAGATCTCGTGAATGTGTAATTCCGAAGTCTCAAACACCAGCTGAAGCAGGCTGCAGAACTGTCTTGGACTACCAGTTTGGTTACTGTAAAAGTGGTGGCAATGTTTATATAAAACGCAGCCAACCTTGCACATATATTTTACACTGTGAATTAAAGTCTGGGTTTCTGTGTAGATGAAAGGCTGTAGAAATGGCAGCCTCCCTCAGACAAGCTGCCTGCTTGCAGACACTGGTTACGGCAGGGATGTAAAAGCTCCATGGGGAGATGAGTTTATCCTGAACTCAGTTCAAGATTTAATCCTGCTGTGGTCAGAGTCTACAACAGCACCTTTTTCTCTATTGATTTAAATCTGAGAACTAAACTTGATCCCTTTGTGTTTGTGGGCATCAGAATAACCAGTTGCACACATGCTGGCAGAGCAACATGTTGATGCCGTGGCACGCCATAAAAATATCTCCACTTCTTAATGAAGATTTTTCCTTTTTGAACACCTGTTGGTATTTTTTCTAAGGAATACAGCACTTTTTCTGTGTAGCCTAATGTCTTTACAGGAATATCAGTAGAGAAATAACTAGGCCTGAAGAGTTGAGAAGATTTCTGGGGCTGTATGTGTAGATGAATCAATGAAAAGATAAATATCCTATGCATAAGCCTCAGTTGTGTTTTTTCTGTATTTCCAAGCTCAGTTTCCAAACAGCACCTGGAAGTGCACTCATGAATGCCAAATTAATGGTTACTGTCTGAATAGGAAGGATTTTTCTTTAACTTCCACAAATAAGAAGTCAATTAGGGAATTGGTTTTTTAATTCCTAGAAGCTTCCTCTTGATCTTTATTTTCCTGGGACATCATAAAAATTCATGAGGTTAGCCCAATTATCTCTTTTTTTTCTGGCCTAATATATTTGCAGTATTATACAAGTACTGAAAATATCCTTCCAGACTTAGTTCTCTAACCCCACCTTATCTGCTCTGCAATCAGCTGTGCTGCAGTCATACTGTTTGCTTAATTTCTTTAAAAAGATCTACCTTGCATAAGTACTTTAAGTAACTCTCACTTAAGGATTTGAATTTGGAAAAGGGAGATGGGGCTTTAGTTGAGATCACAGATATATGAGCCCTTTTGAGGTATTCTCATACGTATTTGTTATCTCAGAATGTCCTCTTAGGGAAGATTTTGGAAGGTTTTTGTATCTGCACAGTCCCTTATCAAGGAAAGGAGCAGG
>NW_010181102.1:16174-36078 GCF_000695765.1 Mesitornis unicolor
CAGTGTGACACTTTGCATCGCTACTGTGTGTAGATACAGAGTAAGTTGGGTTTTTTTTGATGCATGGTATTTTTAGTCCTGTTAATGGTATCCTGTAGAGTGTAGCCACTTTTCAAGTACTTGGTAGCAATTTCAATGGTGATATAGTTCCAACTGAAGATGTATCGACTTTTGAAGTAGCATTCAACTCTGCTAGTGTTGCTGCTTCTCCACTTACTACGAACCTTAAGCAAATTTAGTGGTTTTTTTCCTAGCACCACATCTGCTTGAAACAGGAGATTGCACCAGGAGCACAGCTGCTGTTAAAGAAAGCAAGTGTTTAGTCTTTATAGTTGTATGGGAGTGCCTGGGAGAAGTTATCTGTATATCACCAGCTCAAGCTGGAAAGTTTTGAAAACAGATTTCGACATTTATTTGTTTGGTTTTTTAAAAATAACAAAACAAACCAAAACAACACCTCCCCTCCAAACAGTGGGGGTAAGAGGTCCAGTCAAGCTGAAGGAACTTGGTTTTGGCAGACCCTTCATAGGTGTCAGTCAAAATTTGTTATAGCTCTGTGCTATGGTAATTTTTGTGTATTGAAGCTTTAAGACATTGCATGCTCCAGAGAGGTCCAGCTGCCCTCACTTCAGCCTGTTGCTCACCTCATGGGAAAATGTGATTTAACTTGGGAAATTAAAGTAGTGGGAAGGAGACTGACCCTCCAGTCTGGAGACAGATCAGGCTGAGAGGTAGACCTGTTCCATGGCTGTAATTCCAAATAAAGCACCACAGCTGCTTTAGTCCCCACCAGATGAGACTGTGGTCTGCTGCTAAACAGTGTGCCTGGGCTCATCTTGTGAGTAGCAGGCTTAGAGGAAGGGAAAAGAGCATTTTAGCCTAGGGTTGGCTCTGCAGAGCTTTGCGTAGCTAGGTGTACTTATTTGGTACAGGTTTTGGCAGTGTCCAGTGTCCTGGCTGGGCTTCAGTTTCCCCTGTGCCCCTGGAAGGTAACAAAAATCTTCCTCTTTCTTCAGGGAATTGAGGGGCCAGGGGAAAGGAAATGATAGGACTGAAATATGCTGTGACCTAGGTAGGGTTGAAACAACATCTCCTGTTGTGAAGAAGTGGCTGTTGTGCAGGAGAAGATGCTTCTTTTTGCTGCTTTGGTCTGAAGAATTAATGAGCCCTGGTATCTTCCCCAGGAGGCCATCCCTGACTGTGTGTGTTCAGCAGTTGTGCAGTCGGCTCTTAGACCTCCAGTTATATCTGTGTTAGTGTGAGCAAAGCCCTCCTAAGGGCTGCGCATTCATGGAGCTCAGAAAAGGGATCCCTCTCCCTGCCAGTGGAGTGTGGTCAGGGTGGAAATGCAGCCCCTTTTGCAGCTCACAAGTTGGGAATTGGTCCTGTGGAGCATCTCCCTTATAAGGAACGGCTGAGGGAGCTGGGGCTCTTTAGTTTGCAGAAGAGGAGACTGAGGGGAGACCTCATTCATGTTTATAAATATTTAAAGGGTGAGTGTCACGAGGATGGAGCCAGGCTCTTCTCGGTGACAAACAATGATAGGACAAGGGGTAACGGACACAAGCTGGAACACAGGAGGTTCCACTTCAATTTGAGAAGAAACTTCTTCTCAGTGAGGGTAATGGAGCACTGGACCAGGTTGCCCAGAGAGGTTGTGGAGTCTCCTTCTCTGGAGACATTCAAAACCCGCCTGGACGCCTTCCTGTGCAACCTCATCTGGGTGTTCCTGCTCTGGCAGGGGGATTGGACTGGATGAGCTTTTGAGGTCCCTTCCAATCCCTAACGTTCTGTGATTCTGTGATTCTGTCTGTACATGCCAAAGGGACAATTTGGACTTAGCTTTTCAGCTCATGTCAGTTGACTTTAACCTGGAGGAGGTTACTGGAATTACCAGAAAACTCTGGTTACTGCTGTGCAGTAGGAAGCCCTCCGAGCACATCAACAAAATCACTCAGGTTTCTTTATTAAAGCCCATGCTTGTGCAGCAGCTCTGCAAAGTCTTTTACTTCCAGACTGATTCCTGGGGTGCTGCTTAGATGACCAAAACTGGCCACATCAGAGGTTTGCATGTACATTACACGTGGCTATGACACTGACTGGCTCTGACCTATAGAAGCTGCCTGTGCTTGTGCTAAATGTCCCTCTTACATATGGAAACTCACAGAAGCAGGGGCCAATGGTAAGTGCTGCGAGAGAAACAGCCAGGTTGGGTCCAGCAGTGTTTGTGGGCTGTGTTGTCTCTTTTCCTTCCCTAGTTTGGCATGACACTCTGCCTGATGTGTTTCTACTCCCTGTGAAGCCATAGCAGGGGGAGAAACTAAAAAGAGAGCCTCCTGTAAACCTGTGTTCAGTCTTATTTGGTCTGGCCAAGTGAAAACATAGCCACTTCTAGCAGTATCCAGATAATTGCAGAAGTTGCTGATTAAAATAAATGCTTTCTTTTAGCTGGCTTGATTTATTCAGCGATTATGTCTGATTTTTGTTTCAGTAGCTACAGGCGTGCTGATTTACTTGTGTCAGACTCTGCTTCCTTTTAGGATTTGTTTTTAAACTTATTTCTTTATAACTTAGGAGTACTCTTCTTCTTTCCAAATCAGAGTGCTGCACACCTGCTTGGCTTTTGTGTAACGGGTCCTTTCCCATCTCCTCCACCTCCTATTGATTTCCCTGACCTTCCTGAAGCCCAGAACAGGAAAGCTGCTGTGGTCCTTGGGGTACTGGCTGTGTGCTGTGGCTCACTGCACAGCTCCATGTGCTGGGAATATTTCTTTATTTTTAAGCTCAGACAGGAAAATAAACATGGACTAAGGAACCTGCTCCTGGGGAGATCTTATAGAATGCTGGGATCCTTCTTAATTCTTTATTCATTGCAGAAAATGAGAGCTTGCTGCAAGTTATTGGCAAGAAGGAAAGCAATTGCCCCTGCTTTTGGTGGTCAGTACGGCCAAACACTGAAAGCTGGGGGGTAAATTCAGCCAGATTGAGTCTGCAAGTTGCTTGTCATGTATGTAGGACATTGGTGGGTTTGAATTTCATTTTTTTAATTTTATCTTTTGCAAGCAGCATTTGTGGCTCATTCTTTCAGGACAGGTACCCTAGGGTGCCTCTTTTGAAGTTAAAAATAATGGTGGTTTAGATGACTCAGCACGGTTTGTGAATATATTCATGTCGCTCACTGTCAATCTCAGTTCAGATAGAGATTTTATACAGGAATCCTGGATTGGAGGCAGTGTTTGCCCTCAGGGATAGAAATAAAATAAAGGGGGAGGGCTAGGGGATAGCGAAAGGAGAAGGAGGATTCTTGGCACCATTGAGCTGTGTCATGTAGCTATGATTATAATTGGCATTTTCAGGGCAGTACTTCTGGCTGCCTGTGTGGGTTTTTTCCCGTGAATGCTGCTGCTCGGCCGTGACCGGCGTAGAAGAGGAAGCAGAAGGGATTACGCTAACACGGCAAGAATGCAATTCATACTGCAGCAGGGAGCATCATGGGGAGAAAAGTAATACCCAAATAGGTGAAAAAATATATTCATGACTCCTAAAAAACCTGCAGTTTGTCTCCTTTAGTTATATGCACCTGATTTTGTGCATGCACAGGTTAGTGAGAGAGATACTGCACAAGTATTTGAAACAAACTGAGTAATCCAAACCAAAACAGTACTTACATTTTTCCATTATATACAGAATAAAGTACTTTTTAGGTGAATGATCTGTGGGTTGATGAGTTCGATAGAGTTGAAATATTTGAGGGGCTGTTTTTCACCTAGGATTCCTTGAAGTAAAATGCACTATCTGTATAGACGTACACTTCTCTCTTCTTTGAACCTCCCCTTGGTTCTTCATGTCGTTCTTACGTGGTCAACTCTGCTTATAGCCATGGGGCCGTGATAATGTGTTATCTTTTGGTTTTACTGCTTGTTTTAGTGTGCCAAAGTGATTCACGTTCAGATTAAATGTATCAATCAAAATAAAAAGAGAGAAGCTCTGCAATGGAGAGACACATCTTGTGTGGTAAGGCTGATGGAGTTGAGTGTAACTGAGTATTGGCCCTCACCCACCTTGAGGGATGCAGAGAAGAAAGGAATAACCTCTTGTTTGGGTTTGCAATGCGTAGGACAAGAAAACTAGGGTTTCTTTCAGGAATTCCTACTGGTGTGGCTTTGGGGCAAATGTGGGGTTTCTTTCACTGGAGGTTTCTGACCTCTCTGTCTCAGACATCATCTCTGTTACTCCAGACAAGCAGAGTTCATCTCCTCAGGAAGAACAACCCTGGTGATCTGTTTTGGCCTTTTCCAGCCCAACATCTGACATGCTGCTGTCCTGCTCACAAACCACATTACCCTTCCTCATTCAGCGCCCTGTATTTAAGATCCACTCCTCTGATCCCTGCAGCAGATCAGCTATGGTGCATAGCTGCTTTTAAACCAGGTACCTTGTGCTAGACAACAGTTCTTTTTGAATAACTTCACCGTTTTATTCGTGTTCTTCCTCGTATCTTCTCTTCTATCTGAAGTGTAATCTCCTTGCTCCATTTGAGGATGCTCTTCAGTTTGTTGTCCTGGGCTCTTACGGAGCTGACCTTTGGTTTGTGCGCTGTTGACATGAATCAAGCCTTTGTTTGTGTAACAGCATCTGGCGAGGTGGAGGCCTTATTAAAGGGGATCTAAAACGCCTGGAGTACTTGAAGGTACTGTAAAATAAATTAATACTAGTAAGATTAAGAGTAAAGCAAATCTTTATCTCTGCTAGAACTGTATTACTGGAATAATGTATTACTATCCTGGTCTTGAAAATCCACCACAGAAGAAATGAAGGCTGATCCGTCTGTATATCTTTTTGTAAATACAGTTGTCAGCATTAGGTTCCTCCATGCAGGCTCATTGGGCAAACAATAATCTCCTTTCATGCTAAAAAGTCGTCTTTTTTTTTTTTTTTCCCTCTAGTGTGTAGGAATTACGCTTGGGGATAAAACAGCTTTGAAGAGCTTTATCTCCTAAAACCATTGTTTTCTCAGTTACTTTTGTGCCAATTGCGGAAATACTGGTATCCAGCAGTTAGTAATGGTACAATTAAAATGTATAAACGTAGTGCTGTCATGGAGAAGCCGAAGTTTTGCAGAATAAAATATTACCATTATGGAATGGATATGCCATAGCCCAGGGTTTATAAAACATGCATTAGGATTTTATAGCTTATGTCGATGAATTTGTAGTATGTTCCTTATGTTACTTATTACTTCATATGCTAAATAAATGTGTCAGTAGATTACTTATCACTTAATTGCATAATCCTTTTATAAGACTTAAAATGCATTGGCCTGGCGCTTGCCCCATTTGACTACATATATTTTTATTCAGTTTAATGGCTTTTTTTGGGTAACTAGATTCAAGGCTGCAGTCCTGTTTGATTTATTTAGTGTTCATGTTATAATCGAGGGAAGTTAGTTTTCTTTTTATGTTACTCATACAGGAAAGCCAGCTCAAGAAACATGAAATAAAATGAATGCTAACTTCAGAAAGGAAAACGCATGCTAGGTTTATGTAGAAGGAGAATACTTTAGAATGCAAATTTCCTGGAGAGAAAAGTATTAATGTGGAAGCTGCTATTTTGTCTTCATGGTTGGCCTTGTGTGTTGCACAGTCAGTGAAGACAGTGGCAATTAGAGGGCTTTTTTGAACACCCACCACCTAGCTTTCTATTACTGACTTCTGTGTTGCTGCAAACCGCTGATATGTGACTATTCAAGAATTAGTTCAGCAGCTGAATGCCTAAGACCATTTGAACAAATTCTCATCCACTTTTCAGGTTATTAATGGAAGTGGTCAGGATTTTTAGACAGTGACAATAGCAGCTATCTCTGCTTGTCTCGGTCACAAAAATGCCGAAGGCCACGTGCACATACAAAAGGGGAGATTGGACTGGGGTTTTGGCTGTCTAAAGGAAACGCCGGTATTTTAGTTGGAAACTCTTTTGGTCTCAAAATATGTTGGCTTTATAGTCTTAATTTATCTTGAGATGCCTTCGTTTTGGGGGAAGAAGCATGCTGAGCTCTATGATTCAGTGTGTTTGACTAAAGCAGGCAGTAATCACGAGGTCTGTTGGTTTTAATGTTGAAAATACTGTGGCAAAACAGATCGGAGACTAAACACCAGCAATACCCATGGATGCAAATACGTTCTGGTAGGGGCTGTGTGTTAACTCTTCTTCAAAGGGAAATGGTAGCTCCTCTAGCCAGCTTTTAGGCTGTTCCCACCACGAATGCTGAGGCGCTGTTGAAGGGGATGTGAGTGAAACCTGGCTATTGGTCATCTCTGTGTTATGGCTGTGATATTGAGCGCTGCTGAGCCACCGGGATCAATTGTCTGTGCCCCGTGGGCTCAACAGTGAGCATAAAAATTGCCCAACACACTTGAGCTGCTGCTTCCCCTGCTTGGGCAGAGGGCTTTGGAGAAAAAAAACCTAACAAACCCCCTCAAAAATAAAGACCCCGGCATCCTGCAGGGAGTTGTGAGCATTTAGCATAGAGAACAATTATTTTTTTTTTCCCTGTGCAATGGGAAATTTCTGTTCCTTATTTCTGTTTCAAGATGGTTTACTCCAAACACATCAGTGATGTAGTAGTGGTTTAGAGTTAGGAGTGAATGACACTTGCATGTTATATCTACGTCCTCACCTACTCTCGATTATCTTAGGGAATTATCCAGGGAAAAGTGGCCCAATAGTTGCAAGAGACCAGGGTCAGGGCCTGGGATTAGGTAGGAAATGAGGTGAAGGAGGACAGGGAATTGCCCAGGAGAGGGGTGGTGATGGTGAGAAGTAGAGATTGCTGGTGGCTTTCTGAAAACTGCATCTGTCAGACCAGGCTGAAACCACTGCCCTCCAGCATGGCCCTTGACTTGTCTCCTTTTGATGCTTTCCAAGAAGGAGAGTGTTGCTGGATACTTGGTTCTTGCCAGAATGCCCCAATGAGCACTTGATTTGTGCGTTCTTGCTTATTTCTCTTCTGTATTCATTACTGCAGTCGACTACTTTGATTAAATTCTTCATTTAACAAAATGAACAGTAGAAAAAAATCAAATTATTCTTTGAATTTTAAGCAGATGTGTTCAAATTGTTAGAAAAAAATATCCATTCCTAAAGCCTGGTTTCACTTTAGAACTGTGCCTCTTACTGACTTTGTCTGTGGACTACCTGTATATTGAAGCACAGCAAATAACATCCTGTAGATTTGTTACTGTGCTAAAACAAGATAAACTAGAAGCTTATAGAGATGTGTGCTTTCTGTGGATACTTACTCTACTTGAGATGCTTTTTTGCAGTATGAAAGATGAGAAATTTGGGCTCTGAAGGGGAAAGAACTGAGCCTTTACACTGCAGAAGTTCTGATTTTTGTTTTAACCTTAATTATCTTCAAAAATTGGGAAGATTCACAGTTAAGAGTGCTGTACCTTGGTTTCAAACCTCCAACTGTTCATGACTGGGCAGCTGTTGGAGCTCCTTGCAAGACGTAATTTCAAGTGTTGTTAGAAACTGACTGGTTTTTGCAATGCAAATGTATAGTAAGCCTGTAAATTGCAGCCAGTGTTGTGATTACAAATCATTACAATAACGTGAGGTTATTCAGTTTGTCACAAATCCTTCTAGACTGCACAATTGAAGTCGTAGCCGCAAGTATAATCCTGCGAGATAAAGTCACTTCATTACACGATCTCCTTCTGGCTTACTGTTTGCTTTATTTTGATGCCAGATTGAATAGCTGAATGTTCCTGTGTAGTTAACTTCAATGGCAACGTATTTGCTTCTCGTGTCTCTAATTCTGGAGCTTATTTTACATCCTTAAAAATACAGCTATTGATTAATACAGCAGTTGGGGAAAAGCCCTGATGATTTCAGCTCTCATATGGGGAAAATCAACTGGTTTGCACATTTTCAGATATCCCTCTTGTTTCTCGTGTGATGCCTCTTGTCATTTTATGATGTGGGATGTCATGATGCTTCCAATACAAGGGAGACTGCAGTGGGCTGAGCAGTGACTTGTGTCCCTCGGCCAGAGCCCGATGGCTCAGTGTCAGAGTAATTCTGATAAATACCCAGGCTGAGATAATAAAAACCTGTCAGGGGATTTGGTTGTTGTCCTACTTATTAATTTTAATGATAATTGAATATCTGTGCCCATTACACAGGCTGTAAGCTCAGCTTCCCGAGCCCTGTATATTCAATTTTTAAAATGCTGCTTGCTGAGAGTCTGGTGTATTTAACTCGGAGGGGTGGTCTCGATGTGGACAGGCAGTGGAGATGGGCAGGAGCTTTTGTGTTGTCACTGAGCCTGGCAGAGCCAGTTTCTCAGAGCTGTACAAGTGTATTGAACTGGCAAATGTCTTCAGCCCCCGGGGGATTTGGTTATGATGCTGCTTGTATAATGTTTGTGAAAAGCTTCTGCTGCGAAGGTGTTGGAGAGAAACCAGGGAATCTTCAGCAGCGCTTGCAAAGCTCTTTTTTCTGATGCCGCTTGCCCAGGTAAACCTCTTGGACCCATCTCTTCTCTGCCCATTTTGAGCACAGGTTTGGGGTTTTTTTTTAAGCACAGTTTCCTAAAGTTTTCTGCGTGCAGGGTTGGCTCCTCCAGTGCTAATCTGGATGTGCAGAAGTCCCTGTGCATCTCTCCAGGTGACACAGAGGCTCTTTGGCAGAAGCTTTGTGTTGAGGTTTTTGTATGAGGGGCTTTTCCCAGAGGAATTCCCTGGAGCCTCTGTCCCTGCTGGAAAATCATGTCAGTGTCCACATGGATCAAGGATAAAGCCAACAACTGAGGCCCAAATTGGGTGCTAGTGCCTTAGGTATCCTGTGTTTTCTTGAGCTTGGAATTAAGCCTTAATTAGCAGAGTTTTGATTGTGGCCTTCAAAAATCGGACTGTCCCCTTCCTTTTTTTCCTAACCTTTGCTTTGTCTGTTCAAAAAATAAGGCAGCAAAGAGAAAATAGAGTGAAAACAGTTTTTTCACACACAGTGCTGTGACCGAAGTTATTACTTGGCAAATTTCCTCTCCTCTCTGCACATATCTGAGAACAGAGCTGGTTTTCTCTCATATTACAGTAAATACGCAAGTAATCAAAATGATATTAGGAAAGAAAGTTGGGCAACTCCCTGCTGTTCAAATATGTTAATTGCAAATCATTGACATTCTAGACATGCTGTTTCTTACTGAATTATAGTTTCCTTGCTGGTAGAGTAAAACAATCAATTGAAAAAAGCACAATATTATAGTATTTGCTAGCTCTCGTTATTTAAAGATAACAGCAGATTTGTCTACGTGTGACTGAAGGTAATGGTGGTGTAGCTTCATTGGGTTTAGAGCCGGTGGGGCTGTTAATATGATGGGGTTGGCTTTCCTGGGGGTTTGGGGGTCCTTGCAGCAGGTCTCTAACCTTGGTCTGACTTACAGGGCATCTTCTGGAGAGGGATTTCTGCTTGGATTTAGTCTTGCTCTTATGGTGAGACCACCAGATCCCTTTGTACCTTCTGCCAACAGTGAGTTGTCCTTGTTATAAACCAAATCACTCTTCCTCACCTGAATTGGTTCAACTTCAGTTCTTAGCCAATGGATCTTGCGATGCCTCTCCTTGCTAATTTTATGGGTATGTACTAGTCACTCTCCTCTGCACACCCTGATTCAGACAAATAGAGGCCACAAGCAAGTTAGCCACTTTGAATTTTCTTTTCAAAAATTTTTTTACAGATTTTTGTTCTTTAAAGTACGTTTTTGATCTCTTGAGTAGATGTGGACTCCCATTTCTGGGATCTTTATAATTTCTCCTAGCTAAAGTGTTGCCATTTCAAATGAAAGGGGCTTCCTGGGAGTGATCTTAGTAAAGTGTTGCATCTGTTTGTTTTTGTCTTTTTGTTGGCTCTGTGAGGCAAATGGATCATGAGGAGAAGAAACTTCTTCCTGACTTCCAGCACAAGGATAAGTGAAGGGGGACTCTTAATGGCTGCTCAACTGGATGCTGTGGTAGGGAGGAGCTGGAGTTTGGTGCTGGATGTATCCATGACTTGAAGTTGTGTGCTGGAGCTGTGCTGCAGCCTCTGCCATGAGTTGACCTGGGCATGTGGTTTATTTCCTAAGGGGAACAGATGCCTGCATCAGACCACACAAATAGGAAAATTCCCCTTTTGTGTGTATCAGTGGTAGAGGTCTTCACGTCTGGTCCTAGCACACAAGGCAGGGGAAAAGCTAGGGAGATGCAACAATATGTTTGATGTCCTTTCCTTGAATGGTTTATTCCTCTGCTTACTATGACATTTCTGTCACTGCTTACTGTTTTAAATTTCTTTGTGCACAGTAACGTGTGGGTGAAAGCACACATTATTAGAAAGCTTTATGTATTCTGCGCTATAGGGGCAATTTTTCAACATCCACGTGCCATTTCTTCAGCTGCCTGACTTCCAGTGTGTATGTATTTTGGTAAGAAGAATGATGTCAATGAACCACATAACCTGTAGAAGTGCTGTTTCCTATGCTAATTAGTTCTTCCTTGGAGAATTAAACTTTTAATTTATTTTTTAAAGTGCATTCATTCATCCTTTTCCTTTCAAGCTTCAATGCTTTGTGAAACACACATCCAGTTTCACTAAAAGAGTCTGAAGTTGAAGAGAAAAAGATTGAAAGGGGATTGATTTCATGGTTTAATAACTAAATGATGAAATTGGGTTTTTTAATTTCATGTTTGTGTGAAGTGGTCAATCAGTCCATTTTGTGGAGTAAGCATAAGGCCTAGAATTGGAATGGGTAAATAATTATTGGTAGCTTCTGTGCTGAGCAGTGCCTTTCCTCCAGGGGACTCCTGAAGATTATTTAAACCAGATATTCAGGCCACAGACAAGGATTATCTTGCCTAGGAGACACTAAAGAAGTAGCCACTGAAGAAGCAGCACTAAAAGGAAACACCGAAGGCTGGAGGAGCTCTTTGTAAGGCAGATCAGGGTGTTTGGGGTGGCAAAGCCCAATGGGTCCATCACCACCTGGGATGGACAGACCATGGCTCTCTGTTCTTTTAATTTGCTGTCTTACCCTGAATCTTGTGCTGCTGGAGCAAGGGATGGTTGATGTCCATCTCCTTTCTCCTAAAGAAACGTAGCCCCTTCCCATGTCTATATTTTCAGCTACTCTTTCAACTCTACTGCTCCAGCTTCTGACCTATGATTAATCCCAGTGTACCCTGGATTGAAAAAGAACAGTAACATGAGTTTGTAGCTTAATTGAGCAGGCAAACCTGTCTAATAATTTTCTGTATCAGCTTTTTTTTAATCTCTTTTCCTCTGAGGAACTGTATGTCCTCAACTTTTCTATGTTCTGCTCTGTGCCTTGGGGACTTGATACTGGAACAGACCCTTGTTGTATCCTGATGAGAGGAACATTTATGAACATTTAATATCTGTACATTCGGTCTGTATTCCCACGTGGCATTGGCATGTTGGTGCTAGCTTAAAGCCACCTTGCTCAGGCGTTGGATGCACATGGCTTGCCATGGGCTAGGCAGCTCGAGCAGACAATTTCTTCTGAAACTTCTCCAGATCCCCCTTGAAGGTTTCAAATGATGGAGATTGGACTCCTGTGGCAAGTTCTCCACACACTTAAAATAACGAAGTTATCTTACCTTCTTGTCAGAAGTGTTTAATTTAAATTCCTGGATCTTTGTTTAGATGAAAAGCAGTCTAGTAATAGAAGTCTTTTTCATGTAGGTGTTGCAGGATTACCATCAAGTTAACACATGGTTTACCTGTTGGCTTGGTAAATAATTTGAGGGGTTTTTTCAATTTCTTCTTGTAAAGCAGCTTTCCTAGACTTTGCATTATCACAACAGGTTGCCAAAGCAGCATTTATTTTCACGCTGCAGACAGCTCGGATCAGAATTTAGCACACAATTGTATTTGCTTTCTCAGCCATGGCAAGTTATTGTTCAATTGGTTCTTCAGTAGCTGTCAGATGCTGGAAGAGAGCACAGAGGAGCAGGAGGTTGCAGGTGAGGAAAAGCAGCTGATAAAGTATGGAACCTCTCCAGAAATGTATTTTTCCTGAGATGATTAGGATTTAGGACACCCATCAAACAGATAAGTACAGCCATGTGTCTTTGTTCCTTCAATTCCAGCTTTAAAGTATGTTGAGGTCCAGGCTGCACCTGTGTCTGATATATTTACATCCCTGTAATTCTGGTGCTATGTTTAAGTAGCAACATAAGCTTGATGTGATGGGAATTAAATCCCATAGAATAAAAAGTAACTAAAAGTTGCATTATGTTGTGGAATAAGCATAACAAGCATCCACATGTATAATTTATTACCTATAGTGGATAAGTACTTACCAACAGTCATAATAAACTCATTCTGTTCATTCATTTTTAGATCTTAGCGTACTGATTCAGACCTTAACTGAAAGTGAATATACAATCGATGTGAGGCTTTTTATGCCGGTTTAATAATGTAGGCCTGCCGAGGATCTTTAATTAAATAATTATTCTTTGTTCAATCAGGATAGATTGCTTCACTATAGGGATTGCAGGCAAGAACACGTAAAATCCGCCCTGATCATGTTTTAGCTGCTTACTCTAATCCCGCGTAAGTGACGGTCTTTGTCGCACGAAGCAGAGAGCAACCCCAAAAGCAGGAAGAAATCGTTGTAGTCAGATATTAAGAATGTAATGCCTAATTCTGAGGTGATCAAAGAACAGCACGCTAAGACCCAATTTGATGGTGCTGTGAACAAAGTTACAGCTGTCTGACAAATGGGGAAAAGTGGATTTTCTGCAGGGTTCAGCTCCCAGCAGTTTGCTCTGGGTTTGGTGACAGTTTTAAGGGAATCGTGCTTGCCTTCTTTTACTGCCTCCCTAGGAAGTGGATCTTCAAAAAACCTGGGATTTGTTGGTTTTACTGTTAACCTTGTGTATTCAAGAGGTAAACGGAGCTGTTAGGAGGGGTGCAATAAATGGCATGGTGTGTGTGTCTGCTGTGCACGCCGCTTTCCATAAGATTTTCCACACATAAAGCAACCTTTGCGTTTTTTCTGTCTAGAAAATCAGCGAAATCAGTTGGTTCAGCGTGGGGCTGCCGCCGGGAGCATCCCACCAGGCTGACTTTGGGATGGCCTCTGCCGCCGTGGCGTATCATTAATGCAGCTCACGGCGGCTGGGCTGAGAGGACTTCAGTGTTTATTAGGGGAATATAATCATTTAAGCCTGAATAAGCTTCAAAGCTCTAATGTGGCAGTTTGGCCAACAGAAATGAGATGTAAATTTGTGCTGAATAGCCGCTGATTACAGAAAGATGATTAATGCAAGATTTAAAATTGATTTATGGGTGCAGTTGTCAAGGCCGAAGCCATGAATGTAATATTATCTCTATGAAAAGCTTTGGGTAGATTAGAGACCAGGGAGCAGTGGCAAAATAATGTGTTTGCTGGAGGGTCTGATGTGGTGTATGGGCTGTCTGTAATTTAGTCAAATTTGGTACGTGCCTGAGAGGTTGGGCTTTGCCTGCGCAGCACATGGATGATTTTCTCTAATGTTTCACTTTGCCTGAAACCTTAGAAAAATGAGAAGTTTAATCTGGTTTATTTTCATGAAATGCACTTTTTGGTCAAGTATTTTTTCCTCTTTTTACTGGAAACTCTCTAAGAAAGCATTAAGTTGCTTTCAGGAAATTTTAGATAGCTGATGACAATGATAAAGATGAAGAGTTTAGTTTAATTTTTTGCGAAAGTGGTTCTTCCTTCTCTAACCCCGCAAACTTCTATTGTTACATGCAGTAAAAAATAAACCAAATGCTGTGTGCTATCCCAAATGCGGTAAGCAATTAGAAGCCCAAGTAAGTTGATTCCTTTAAATACTAGGATGTAAATTAGAATAACAAGGCAACTGTCTGTTCTTGCTGCTTTTGAAAAGAGTTTTGTGAACCTCGTGGTGTCATGAATGATGAATAATGTGAACAGTATCCCAAAAGCCCTGAAAATCCAACCATTTGGTTATAAATCTAAAATGTGTGTCATACTGTGCTGAGTCCTTCTGAATATCTGGCTCTGTCAGGCTTGCAGTGCTGAGCTGTGTGGTGTCGACGTTGTTTGTTCTGGCATTTGTTAAATGGTTCTGCAATGAGCGTTGCGTTAAGCAGTGCAAAATGATTTAATGGTATTGTGTTTCTTCATTGCCTCTTTCATGCTCATCTCCGTTGTCTTAACCTCAATTGCTGGACTGCGGTGTGAAATGGATATATTAATTCAGATGTACAGAGAATTTCAAAGCCTAGAAAAAGAGGAAAAAAGTAATATAGGGAGGGGGAGACGAGGCTTTCAAATAACACCTTGAGTGCTTTGTTCTGGGAAGGGGTCAGAGCAGGCTCTGATTAAGGATGCGGCTGATGCTCCTTTTCATTTCGGTTGCGCTAACCTCCAGCTGGGCTCTCCTTCCATTTGGATTCTGGTCCTGACACCTTTCATTCATCATGCAAATGATCAAAGTCTGAGCAAAACTTGTGTCCTATTTTCTTTCTTTTTTTTTTTTATTGCATCTTGGTGTGTAGCACTGAGAAGCATAGGTGACTTTGCCCTGATGTTGCTTCATTTTTTAACAGCTTGAACCGTGCAGGTCTTTGAACAGATAATATATATCATCATAAATGTGTTCTGCAAATAACTTTTAAGACTTTAATTGCTCTTCTTTCTTACAGGCTTTCTTGGCTGGGACTTGCTTTAGCAAATTAGTGCTTGTGTTTTGAGATTTTATCTCAGCTTTACAGACATCTGCATTGTTTCGTGTCTTGTCAGTAGTGCGGAGCAGCCCAGGAGTTGTCAAAACCTTTGCATTATATCACACCAGGGGAGCTTTACTGGGAAGTCTCCTGCACAACCTACTGCAGAAATGGAAGAAGGTGTGGCAGCAAACTTTCCATGTGTATTACAGATATAAAAATACAGAAGAATCACTGAAATAGAAAATCCAGATATTTTAACAATAGGAGCTGATAATGATGAGCTCTTATGTCTTCACGTATGGCACTTTTGGAGGATCCAAAAGTGTGAGTCTCTTATTTGGAGTTTTCCCCTCAGCTCATTGAGCAGTGTGACTGTGTGAGATCCTTACTTCGCATTACTTTGAAAGCGGAGGGGATTTCTAGTAGTTCTGGCTCTGCACAGGACCTTGAGAGCTTGACCTGGCCCAAGTTAAAGCGATCCAGAGCACCGTAAGAGACAAAAGTATCCACCCAGATGTTTAAGTTCTCACTTACAAAAACAGATGGTTGTATTTTATTTTATTTTCTAAAGCTGGTTGCTGTTGCTCAGTTGCTCTGAGTATCAGAGTGTGAGACTGGCAGCAGTGGAGTTGGGATGGAGCACGATGGCGCTGGGAACATTCACGCAACTCGTTGCTGGTGTAGTTCTGGTTAGTGGTGGAAATGCAACATTAATTTCCTCATCTTCACTAATTCCTCTTCTGCCCTCTGTCACAGTGCAAGGGAGTACATAAAACCATGGCATCAAGTGGAACTGAGCCCTGGTAAATCTTGAGGCAGTGATGTAGCCTTTAACATGGAGTGATGCCCTTTTTCTGCTGTGAGCTCGTTGGCTTGCCCATGTGATGGTAGTGGTCTTTCAGAAGCATCACCGGCTGTTCTGTTATTGTTACTGCAGAGAGAATTTGCTCTTTCAGATTTGTTGTTTGGGTGGGGGGTAGTGAAAGTGATTTTTTTAAGTCTGCTCTCTGCTAGGCAAGTATCACATGTGGGATAGTTGGGAATATGTGAGTGTTTGGTTAATATGGATTTAGAGGGATAAATAAGTTTGCTAGTCAGATGTGGCATGTCTCAAAGGTGCTTTGAACTTTTCGTTCATACCTCTTTGCATTTTAATTTCTCCACTTATGTTTTAGTTTATAAAAAGCGAGCCGTAGCACTTGTCTGGGAAATAATACATGAGGAAACTCGCATTTACTTCAGGTCAGTAACTTCAGGGTAGTCTGAGGCTGTGTTATGCAGCCCGTGCAGCTTGGTGGCCAGAGCAGAGTGGCATTTGTGAGAAAACTGCAGAAAACTGCCATCCAGTAGTAAAATAGAAGAAGTGTAGTGTCAAAGCTGTGGTATTCTTATTTGTTTTTATTTATTTTCCTATTTGGACAAATTGAGGGTAATGTGCCAAACCACCAGAAAACGTTAAGTTCCTTCTTTGGAAACTCTGCTTTTAAAATTAATTTCATTAGACCACATTTCTGCCTGAGCAGGGAGGTTAATCAGATCCTCTCTATTCTCTGTGTCTGTTCTACATTATGTTTTTTGCTTGACTGGTAACTGCTGTCAGTAGGAATATATGTCTGTATGTATAACTGTCTCGGTTGTAAAACTGCCGTCCAAATGAGGCTTGGGCCTGGGGTGGAGGAGTATCGGATGTATGGAAATGGTAAGATCCTGGGCAGGGACAACTGCTTCTGGGATCTGAAGGTTTTACTAAATACTGGGTCGAGTACTGTTTGCATTGAACTCACTGAAGTTTTGCTTTTGTGACAGTGGCTCCTGCCCTTAAAATGAGCCCTAAACCCCCCCAGAATGGACTGGGGCTGTGTAGGAATCTCTGCACCTTTTGCAATATAGAAGTGGATGCTGGAATTGGAAAAGTTCATCTGTACAAGTAATAATTTTTGTTGTTTTGGTAGCACAAATTGAAACCAGTGTGTTGGAGGTTGAAAAGCAGTTTGGGTTAATCTAGTACCGTTTTTGTATTGATTTCTTCTTTCTGCCCCCTACTTCATCTTGTTTAAATTCAGGAAGAGATGATGTATGGTTTGGGAGGCTGTCAAAAAAAATCAGCTTTCCCCTTTACTGTTTATTTTTCTGTTGTTGTAGTTCCTTCCGCTCCTTTCCTAACTCGTTCCGAGTTCATGAATTGTTTTGGTTTCCCGATTTTCTTTTTAATTATTTTTTACTTCAGGGCAGAAGGGAGGATGCTGCAGGGCTGTCCCAGTAAGGAAGCATCCTGCCCCACAGCAGAACTTGAAATCTGAGTTCTTGCGCTGGCACAAATGCTTAATAATCATTGCCTAAGAGCTCTGCTTAGAACAGGACCTGGTGACCCAGCAAAACCCAAGACTCTCCTTTACTCGTACGACTCTGGAGCTGAAAGCTTGAGCAATGCTGTGCAGGGCTTGTTGATAAAGCTGGTGATATTGGTTTGAATTTTCGGACCAGTGTGTCTGTAAGGCAAGATGGTGACACAGTCGTTTTACAGCACGGCCCTGCAAAACCGTCTGCAGTGCAGGAAAAAATAAGATGCGTAGTGAAAGCTCTGCCTGGCTTTCACTGGAGGTTTAGCCTTATGTGACCCCACTGAAGTCAATGAAACTGTGCCGAGGAGAGCCTGCTTCTTATTTGCTTTAACTTTGTAATATGATAGCAGGTGGAAAGCTGGCTGGCAGGCAGCTAAATAAAAAACCACAAACCCAAGTTTTTGGGTTTTGTGAGATAAAGTCGAGTAGCGGGAGGATGTGTGTGTGTGGGAGCTGAGCTGGAGGCTATTGATTGGCAGCCAGGTCTTAATATCAGCTGCATAAAAGGAAATTGAAGAGACTGCCCAAATATTACCAGGATGAAAGGCAGGATAAATTGCACAAGAGCTGAACATGGGGCTGGGCTGCCCTTCTGGAAGGGCGGCAGTTTCCCCTCTTAACTTGGCATAGGGGTTGTGTAGCCCCATGCCGTGCTCTCCTCTGCAGCGGTGTGTGCTTGTGCTGGGTTTGACAGTGGGATTTTGGGGTGAAATTACCCTCTTCTGTGTGTGGGCAAAGAAGTGTGGGGAGTATCTCTGGTGCTTCTGCACATTCAAAGCCTGGGATCTGAGATCTGTGCCAGCTTGCCTTTCTCCAAAAGAGAAAGGGTGCAAATGTATAGGTCCTTTTCCAATTTTACATTTTGGTGCTAGCAGGTACCTGAATTACTGTTGCAGAGCTCCATGTGGTGGGGTGGAGAATGGAAGGGGAGAGGATGAGGCTTCTTGTACCAGGGAGCCTGTGAAGTAGGGAGTGGGGTGGAGCACAGTCCATGCAGGGAGAGAGTCCTGCTGGGAGGGTTTCAGGTAAGTCTTGGAAGCCCCCTTGCTTAATATTCTTAAGCTCCCTTTTCCTCTTAATACTCATAGGATTTTGCTAAACGCCTAATGTACTTTTTCAGCAGTGCTAGGATGTGTGCAAAGAGGAAAGAGGCATGGTATTTCCATACCACCTTTAGCAGCAGCTAAAGAGAGCGAGTGAGTTACTAGAGACCAGTAACAAAAATTCTCCTTGCAAAAGCACCTTCAAAACCAAATAAACAAGAGCTCGGAGATGTTCATCCCCGCTGTCAGTATTTGGTTTTGGGGCAGCAGCCTTTTGCTGTGCTGCAGTGGCAAATTGCAGTTCAGGAATCTCAGAGATGAGAAACAAGGCTGAGGAGCAGACAGCTGGTGAATGTGTTTTAAAATTGTCCATTTAACCCAAGGCTGCTCCGCTGAATGCTTTTTTAGCTCTTGTATTTTCGGTCAGATGTGTGATATCTTTGGCCTTTCCATAGGCAGCCAGCCTGCATGAATTGCATGCTTCCTATTGATGGAGCCGAGCGCAGCCTTTAGCTTCTGTTAACTCGCCAGCAGTAGCGTACTGGAAATTTCTGATTCAGAAATAGGTCTTCTATAAATGATTTAGCATCAGGCCATGAAAATGCATTTGTGTTTTCCTTCTTAGGGCTATTAAAGATGCAGAGAAAACATTTAGAGCCAAATTAATGTTGCATTTTTGTTTTAATCCTGCAGATGGGGTTGATTTGTATCTCACAAATATGTGCTGCAGAGAGGAATTATAATATTACACATTTTTTCAGTTGTACTTAATTTTTTTTTCATAGCAATAATTTCAGCTAGGAACTGTTTCCTAAATGTGATGAGTCTTCTTTTTCATTAACTGTAAGGCGCAGCATTTCATCTGCTCCTTTGTTGGTTAAATTACTTGTCTGATGGTGGTTGGAAAGGCAGGACCAGGCAGGAGGCCCATTTTTTTGGGAAGGGATGTGAAAGCAGACGGGTGTCAGAAGCTGTCTGCCATCTCTTGGTACTCATCAGGAGAGAAACATGCAGATAGGAGAGAAGGGAATGGGATTAAATGACAGAGCAGAGATTTTGCGCAATAGCGGCTGCTCTGATAAAATCTGGTTGGCTTTCTCTTGAGGATTATACCGTGATAAGCGGCCTTAACTCATTAGCACCTCCTTTCCTCTTGCTTTCTGGTTGCTCCAGGTTTGATGGCAGGTGGAGATGGCAGAGCTTGCTCTGATCCCTGGATTGCAGTGCTGGAAATTCAGTGTATCCTGAAGCCTGAGATGGGAGGTGATGTGCCATTTGTTGCAGCTGAGATCAGACCGGCTCTGGTGATGTGTTTGTGCTTGGACCTACCTCCTCATGGTGCAAAGCGCTCTCGCTGTGTGAAAGCAACCATGAGAATCACTGGATTTATTTTTCTTATTCCCACTAACACAACCAGAGTAGTGATGGAAATGACCTTAATTTTGTCACTCCGGAGAGCATTATTTGAAAATCGATCAAACAAGTATTAAAAAGAGAAGTGACACTTTTCGATATGCCTTCAAGTTAGGTCACTAATGATATTTCTGCAACATCACAGTCACTGTGTCAGTTCTCCAGGAGAAATACACATTAAGTGCTCCCTAAATATCATGTGGAGTTACACTGCGTACCCTGTGGCCACCCATACGCATCCCCGCTTGCTGAAACTGAGCAATTTCCAGCCCTCAAACGCTTTTCACCAACCTCCTGCTGGAGGTTAACACTTCTCCATGTCTGCTGGTTGATGTGTGTGGTTGTTAGTGATCCCCTGACCTTC